>NC_060957.1:2974097-3001597 GCF_910589235.1 Vespa crabro
TATTATTATTTTTATTATTATTCTTGTTATTCTTATACTTGTGATTCTTATTCTTGTTATTACTATTATTATTGTAAATATTGTTATGACTATTCTTGTTATTATTAATAATATTATTATTCATGTTATTATTATTATTATTATTGTTATTTTTATTATTATTACTCCTTCATTATTCTTATTATTATTATTATTATTATTATTATTATTATTATAATTATTATTATTATTATTATTATTATTATTATTCTTGATAATATTATTCTTGTTATTAATATTATTATTATTATATTTATTATTCTTTTTACTTTTATTAATATTATATATAATTATGTTATTATTATTCTTTTTATTAATATTATTATTATTGTTAATATTATTATTGTTATCGTTATTATTATTGTTATTATTATTGGTATTTGTTATTGTTTTTGTTACTGCTATAGTTATTGATATTGTTATTGTTTTTGTTATTGTTATTGTTATTGTTATTATTATTGTTACTGTTATTGTTATCGTTAGTATTATAATTATTATTGTTATTATTATTATCATTATTATTATTATTAGTCTTATTATTCCTGTTGATACTATTCCATTTAATATTGTTATTATTATTATTATTATTATTATTATTATTATTACTCTTGTTATAATTATTATTATAATAATTATTATGATTATTCTTGTTATTCTAATTCTTGTTATTACTATTATTATGGTTTTTCTTGTTATGATTATTCTTGTTATTATTATTCTTGAAAATATTATTCTTGTTATAATTATTAATAATATTATAATTATTATTCTTGTTACTATTATTTTTAGTATATCTATTTTTGTCATTATTATTCTTCTTATTATTATTATTAATATTGATATTATTATTATTGTTATTGTAAATGTTATTGTTATTATTATTGTTATTGTTATTTTTATTGTTATTGTTATTGTTATTGTTATTGTTATTGTTATTGTTATAGTTATTGTTATTGTTATTGTTATTGTTATTGTTATTGTTATTGTTATTATTATTGTTATTGTTATTAATATTATTGTTATTATTATAATTAATATTATTATTTTTATTATTATTCTTGCTATTCTTATTCTTGTTATTACCATTATTATTGTAACTATTGTTATGACTATTCTTGTTATAATTTATAATATTATTATTCATGTTATTAATATTATTATTATTGTTATTTTTATTATTATTACTCTTTCATTATTATGCTTATTATTAATATTATTATTATTATTATTATTATTATTATTCTTTATAAAATTATTCTTGTTTTTAATATTATTATTATTATATTTATTATTCTTGTTACTTTTATTAATATTATATCTATTTTTGTTATTATTATTCTTTTTAATAATATTATTATTATTGTTACTATTATTATTGTTATCGTTATTATTATTGTTATTATTATTGTTATTGTTATTGTTTTTGTTACTGTTATTGTTATTGTTATTGTTATTGTTATTGTTATTGTTATTGTTATTGTTATTGTTTTTGTTTTTGTTATTGTTATTGTTATTGTTATTGTTATTGTTATTGTTATTGTAATTGTTATTGTTACTGTTATTGTTATTGTTATTATTATTGTTATTTTTATTATTATTACTCTTTCATTATTATTCTTATTATTAATATTATTATTATTATTATTATTATTATTATTATTATTATTGTTATTCTTTATAATATTATTCTTTTTTTATTATTATTATTATTATATTTATTATTCTTGTTACTTTTATTAATATTATATCAATTTTTGTTAGTATTATTCTTTTTATTAATATTATTATTATTGTTACTATTAATATTGTTATCGTTATTATTGTTGTTATTATTATTGTTATTGCTATTGTTTTTGTTACTGTTATTATTATTGTTATTGCTATTGTTTTTGTTACTGTTATTGTTATTGTTATTGTTATTGTTTTTGTTATAGTTATTGTTATTGTTATTGTAATTGTTATTGTTACTGTTATTGTTATTGTTATTGTTATTGTTATTGTTATTGTTATTGTTATTGTTATTGTTATTGTTATTTTATTGTTATTGTTATTGTTAATGTTATTGTTATTGTTATAGTTATTGTTATTGTTATTGGTATTGTTATTGTTATTGTTATTTTTATAGTTATTGTTATTTTTATTGTTATTGTAACTGTTATTGTTATTGTTATCATTATTATTGTTATTGTTATTGTTATTGTTATTAATATTATTGTTATTATTATAATTAATATTATTATTTTTATTATTATTCTTGTTATTCTTATTCTTGTTATTACCATTATTATTGTAACTATTGTTATGACTACTCTTGTTATTATTAATAATATTATTAATCATGTTATTATTATTATTATTCTTGTTATCTTTATTTTAATTACTCTTACACTATTATTCGTATTATTATTATTATTATTATTATTATTATTATTATTATTCATGATAATATTGTTCTTGTTATTAATATTATTATTATTATATTTATTAATCTTGTTACTTTTATTAATATTATATCTATTTTTGTTATTATTATTCTTTTTATTAATATTATTATTATTGTTACTATTATTATTGTTATCGTTATAATTATTGTTATTTTTATTGTTATTGTAACTGTTATTGTTATTGTTATCATTATTATTGTTATTGTTATTGATATTGTTATTGTTATTGTTATTGTTATTGTTATTGTTATTGTTATTGTTATTGTTATTGTTATTAATATTATTGTTATTATTATAATTAATATTATTATTTATATTATTATTCTTGTTATTCTTATTCTTGTTATTACCATTATTATTGTAACTATTGTTATGAATACTCTTGTTATTATTAATAATATTATTATTCATGTTATTATTATTATTATTCTTGTTATTTCTATTATTATTACTCTTTCATTATTTTTCTTATTATTATTATTATTATTATTATTATTATTATTATTATTATTCTTGATAATATTATTCTTGTTATTAATATTATTATTATTATATTTGTTATTCTTGTTACTTTTATTAATATTAAATCTATTTATGTTATTATTATTCTTTTTATTAATATTATTATTATTGTACTATTATTATTGTTATCCTTATTATTATTGTTATTATTATTGGTATTTGTTATTGTTTTTGTTATTGTTATTGTTATTGTTATTGTTATTGTTATTTTTATTGTTATTGTTATTTTTATTATTATTACTCTTTCATTGTTATGCTTATTATTAATTTTATTATTATTATTATTATTATTATTATTCTTTATAAAATTATTCTTGTTTTTAATATTATTATTATTATATTTATTATTCTTGTTACTTTTATTAATATTATATCTATTTTTGTTATTATTATTCTTTTTAATAATATTATTATTATTGTTACTATTATTATTGTTATCGTTATTATTATTGTTATTATTATTGTTATTGTTATTGTTTTTGTTACTGTTATTGTTATTGTTATTGTTATTGTTATTGTTTTTGTTATTGTTATTGTTATTGTTATTGTTATTGTTATTGTTATTGTAATTGTTATTGTTACTGTTATTGTTATTGTTATTATTATTGTTATTGTTATTGTTATTGTTATTTTTATTGTTATTGTTAATGTTACTGTTATTGTTATCATTATTATTATTATTGTTATTATTATCCTTGTTATTATTATTATTATTATACTTGTTATTATTATAATTATTCTACATGTTATTACTTATCTTGTTATTATTATTCTTGTTATTATTATTCTTATTATTCCTGTTAATACTATTCTATTTATAATTCTTATTATTATTATTATTATTATTACACTTGTTATTTTTATTATTATAATAATTATTATTATTATTCTTGTTAATCTTATTCTTGTTATTACTATTATTATTTTTTTTCTTGTTATGATTATTCTTGTTATTATTATTCTTGTTATTATTATTATTATAATTATTATTATTATTATTATTATTATTATTATTGTTAATATTCTTTTTATTATTATTCTTGATATTATTATTATTAATATTGGTATTATTATAATTGTTATTGTTAATGTTATTGTTATTATTATTGTTATTGTTATTGTTATTGTTTTTGTTATTGTTATTGTTATTGTTATTGTTATTGTTATTGTTATTGTTATTGATATTGTTATGGTTATTGTTATTGTTATTGTTATTCTTATTGTTATTGATATTGTGATTGTTATTGTTATTGTTATTGTTATTGTTATTGTTATTGTTATTGTTATTGTTATTGTTATTGTTATTGTTATTGTTATTGTTATTGTTATTGTTATTGTTATTGTTATTATTGTTATTATTATTATTAATATTATTATTTTTATTATTATTCTTGTTATTCTTATTCTTGTTATTCTTATTCTTGTTATTACTATTATTATTGTAAATATTGTTATGACTATTCTTGTTATTATTAATAATATTATTATTCATGTTATTATTATTATTATTATTGTTATTTTTATTATTATTACTCTTTCATTATACTTATTATTATTATTATTATTATTATTATTATTATTATTATTATTATTATTATTATTATAATTATTATTATTATTATTATTATTATTATTATTATTATTATTATTCTTGATAATATTATTCTTGTTATTAATATTATTATTATTATATTTATTATTCTTGTTACTTTTATTAATATTAAATCTATTTATGTTATTATTATTCTTTTTATTATTATTGTTATTATTGTTACTATTATTATTGTTATCGTTAATATTATTGTTATTATTATTGTTATTTGTTATTGTTTTTGTTACTGCTATAGTTATTGTTATTGTTATTGTTTTTGTTATTGTTTTTGTTATTTTTATTGTCATTGTTATTGTTATTGTTATTGTTATTGTTATTGTTATTGTTATTGTTATTTTTATTGTTATTGTTAATGTTACTGTTATTGTTATCATTATTATTATTATTGTTATTATTATTCTTGTTATTATTATTATTATTATACTTGTTATTATTATAATTATTCTACATGTTATTACTTATCTTGTTATTATTATTCTTGTTATTATTATTCTTATTATTCCTGTTAATACTATTCTATTTATAATTCTTATTATTATTATTATTATTATTACACTTGTTATTTTTATTATTATAATAATTATTATTATTATTCCTGTTAATCTTATTCTTGGTATTACTATTATTATTTTTTTTCTTGTTATGATTATTCTTGTTATTATTATTCTTGTTATTATTATTATTATAATTATTATTATTATTATTATTATTATTATTATTATTGTTAATATTCTTTTTATTATTATTCTTGATATTATTATTCATGCCACTACTATTATTATTGTTATTATTACTAATCTTGTTAATATTATTATTATTATTATTATTATACTTGAAAATATTATTCTTGTTATTATTATTATTAATATTATAATTATTATTCTTGTTACTGTTATTATTAATATATATATTTTTGTCATTATTATTCTTGTTATTATTATTATTATTATTGATATTATTATTATTCTTATTGTTAATCTTATTGTTATTGTTATTGTTATTTTTATTGTTATTGTTATTGTTATTGTTATCGTTATTGTTATTGTTACTGTTATTGTTATTGTTGTTGTTATTGTTATTGTTATTGTTATTGTTATTATTGTCATTATTATTATTAATATTATTATTTTTATTATTATTCTTGTTATTCTTATACTTGTGATTCTTATTCTTGTTATTACTATTATTATTGTAAATATTGTTATGACTATTCTTGTTATTATTAATAATATTATTATTCATGTTATTATTATTATTATTATTGTTATTTTTATTATTATTACTCTTTCATTATTCTTATTATTATTATTATTATTATTATTATTATTATTATTATTATTATAATTATTATTATTATTATTATTATTATTATTATTCTTGATAATATTATTCTTGTTATTAATATTATTATTATTATATTTATTATTCTTGTTACTTTTATTAATATTAAATCTATTTATGTTATTATTATTCTTTTTATTAATATTATTATTATTGTTACTATTATTATTGTTATCGTTATTATTATTGTTATTATTATTGGTATTTGTTATTGTTTTTGTTACTGCTATAGTTATTGATATTGTTATTGTTTTTGTTATTGTTATTGTTATTGTTATTGTTATTGTTATTGTTATTGTTTTTGTTATTGTTATTGTTATTGTTATTGTTATTGTTATTGTTATTGTTATTGTAATTGTTATTGTTACTGTTATTGTTATTGTTATTATTATTGTTATTGTTATTGTTATTGTTATTTTTATTGTTATTGTTACTGTTACTGTTATTGTTATCATTATTATTATTATTTTTATTATTATTATTATTATTATTATTATTATTGTTAATACTCTTTTTATTATTATTCTTGCTATTGTTATTGTAATTATACTAGTTATTATGAACCTTGTTATTATATTAATTATTATTATTATTATTGTTATTATTATACGTGTAATTATTATTCTTGTTATTATCATTCTTGTTATTATTCTCATAATAATTATTATTATTATCATACTTCCTATTATTATTCTTGTTCATATTATTATTATTATTATTATTATTCATGTTATTATTATTCCCGTTAAAACTATTAATATTGCTATTATTATTAATCTTTTTATTATTATTATTATTATTATTATTCTTGTTACTATTATTATTAGTATATCTGTTATTGTCATTATTATTCTTGTTATTATTATTATTATTGACATTATTATTATTGTTATTGTTATTGTTATTGTTATTGTTATTGTTATTTTTATAATTAATATTATTATTTTTATTATTATTCTTGTTATTCTTATTCTTGTTATTACCATTATTATTTTAACTAATGTTATGACTGTTCTTATTATAATTTATAATATTATTATTCATGTTATTATTATTATTATTATTGTTATTTTTATTATTATTACTCTTTCATTATTATTCTTATTATTAATATTATTATTATTATTATTATTATTATTATTATTATTGTTATTCTTTATAATATTATTCTTTTTTTATTATTATTATTATTATATTTATTATTCTTGTTACTTTTATTAATATTATATCAATTTTTGTTAGTATTATTCTTTTTATTAATATTATTATTATTGTTACTATTAATATTGTTATCGTTATTATTGTTGTTATTATTATTGTTATTGCTATTGTTTTTGTTACTGTTATTATTATTGTTATTGCTATTGTTTTTGTTACTGTTATTGTTATTGTTATTGTTATTGTTTTTGTTATAGTTATTGTTATTGTTATTGTAATTGTTATTGTTACTGTTATTGTTATTGTTATTGTTATTGTTATTGTTATTGTTATTGTTATTGTTATTGTTATTGTTATTGTTATTTTATTGCTATTGTTATTGTTAATGTTATTGTTATTGTTATAGTTATTGTTATTGTTATTGTTATTGTTATTGTTATTGGTATTGTTATTGGTATTGTTATTGTTATTGTTATTTTTATAGTTATTGTTATTTTTATTGTTATTGTAACTGTTATTGTTATTGTTATCATTATTATTGTTATTGTTATTGTTATTGTTATTAATATTATTGTTATTCTTATAATTAATATTATTATTTTTATTTATATTCTTGTTATTCTTATTCTTGTTATTACCATTATTATTGTAACTATTGTTATGACTACTCTTGTTATTATTAAGAATATTATTAATCATGTTATTATTATTATTATTCTTGTTATCTTTATTTTAATTACTCTTACACTATTATTCGTATTATTATTATTATTATTATTATTATTATTATTATTATACATGATAATATTGTTCTTGTTATTAATATTATTATTATTATATTTATTAATCTTGTTACTTTTATTAATATTATATCTATTTTTGTTACTATTATTCTTTTTATTAATATTATTATTATTGTTACTATTATTATTGTTATCGTTATAATTATTGTTATTTTTATTGTTATTGTAACTGTTATAGTTATTGTTATCATTATTATTGTTATTGTTATTGATATTGTTATTATTATTGTTATTGTTATTGTTATTGTTATTGTTATTGTTATTGTTATTGTTATTGTTATTAATATTATTGTTATTATTATAATTAATATTATTATTTATATTATTATTCTTGTTATTCTTATTCTTGTTATTACCATTATTATTGTAACTATTGTTATGAATACTCTTGTTATTATTAATAATATTATTATTCATGTTATTATTATTATTATTCTTGTTATTTTTATTATTATTACTCTTTCATTATTTTTCTTATTATTATTATTATTATTATTATTATTATTATTATTATTATTATTATTATTATTATTATTATTATTATTATTCTTGATAATATTATTCTTGTTATTAATATTATTATTATTATATTTGTTATTCTTGTTACTTTTATTAATATTAAATCTATTTATGTTATTATTATTCTTTTTTTTAATATTATTATTATTGTACTATTATTATTGTTATCCTTATTATTATTGTTATTATTATTGCTATTTGTTATTGTTTTTGTTATTGTTATTGTTATTGTTATTGTTATTGTTATTGTTATTTTTATTGTTATTGTTATTTTTATTATTATTGTTACTGTTATTGTTATCGTTAGTATTATAATTATTATTGTTATTATTATTATCATTATTAATATTATTAGTCTTATTATTCCTGTTGATACTATTCCATTTAATATTGTTATTATTATTATTATTATTATTATTATTATTATTACTCTTGTTATAATTATTATTATAATAATTATTATGATTATTCTTGTTATTCTAATTCTTGTTATTACTATTATTATGGTTTTTCTTGTTATGATTATTCTTGTTATTATTATTCTTGAAAATATTATTCTTGTTATAATTATTAATAATATTATAATTATTATTCTTGTTACTATTATTTTTAGTATATCTATTTTTGTCATTATTATTCTTCTTATTATTATTATTAATATTGATATTATTATTATTGTTATTGTAAATGTTATTGTTATTATTATTGTTATTGTTATTTTTATTGTTATTGTCATTGTTATTGTTATTGTTATTGTTATTGTTATAGTTATTGTTATTGTTATTGTTATTGTTATTGTTATTGTTATTATTATTGTTATTGTTATTAATATTATTGTTATTATTATAATTAATATTATTATTTTTATTATTATTCTTGTTATTCTTATTCTTGTTATTACCATTATTATTGTAACTATTGTTATGACTATTCTTGTTATAATTTATAATATTATTATTCATGTTATTAATATTATTATTATTGTTATTTTTATTATTATTACTCTTTCATTATTATGCTTATTATTAATATTATTATTATTATTATTATTATTATTATTCTTTATTATATTATTCTTGTTTTTAATATTATTATTATTATATTTATTATTCTTGTTACTTTTATTAATATTATATCTATTTTTGTTATTATTATTCTTTTTAATAATATTATTATTATTGTTACTATTATTATTGTTATCGTTATTATTATTGTTATTATTATTGTTATTGTTATTGTTTTTGTTACTGTTATTGATATTGTTATTGTTATTGTTATTGTTTTTGTTATTGTTATTGTTATTGTTATTGTTATTGTTATTGTTATTGTAATTGTTATTGTTACTGTTATTGTTATTGTTATTATTATTGTTATTGTTATTGTTATTGTTATTTTTATTGTTATTGTTACTGTTACTGTTATTGTTATACTTATTATTATTATTTTTATTATTATTCTTGTTATTATTATTATTATTATTATTATTGTTAATACTCTTTTTATTATTATTCTTGCTATTGTTATTCTAATTATACTAGTTATCATGAACCTTGTTATTATATTTATTAATATTATTATTATTGTTATTATTATACGTGTAATTATTATTCCTGTTATTATCATTCTTGTTATTATTCTCATAATAATTATTATTATTATCATACTTCCTATTATTATTCTTGTTCTTATTATTATTATTATTATTATTATTATTATTATTCTTGATATTATTATTCCCGTCACTACTATTAATATTGCTATTATTATTTATCTTGTTATTATTATTATTATTATTATTATTATTCTTGTTACTATTATTATTAGTATATCTATTTTTGTCATTATTATTCTTGTTATTATTATTATTAATATTGGTATTTTTATTATTATTACACTTTGATTATTCTTATTATTATTATTAATATTATTATTATTATTATTATTATTATTATTATTATTATTATAATTATTATTATTATTATTATTATTATTATTATTATTATTCTTGATAATATTATTCTTGTTATTAATATTATTATTATTATATTTATTATTCTTGTTACTTTTATTAATATTAAATCTATTTATGTTATTATTATTCTTTTTATTAATATTATTATTATTGTTACTATTATTATTGTTATCGTTATTATTATTGTTATTATTATTGGTATTTGTTATTGTTTTTGTTACTGCTATAGTTATTGATATTGTTATTGTTTTTGTTATTGTTATTGTTATTGTTATTGTTATTGTTATTGTTTTTGTTATTGTTATTGTTATTGTTATTGTTATTGTTATTGTTATTGTAATTGTTATTGTTACTGTTATTGTTATTGTTATTATTATTGCTATTGTTATTGTTATTGTTATTTTTATTGTTATTGTTACTGTTACTGTTATTGTTATCATTATTATTATTATTTTTATTATTATTATTATTATTATTATTATTGTTAATACTCTTTTTATTATTATTCTTGCTATTGTTATTGTAATTATACTAGTTATTATGAACCTTGTTATTATATTAATTATTATTATTATTATTGTTATTATTATACGTGTAATTATTATTCTTGTTATTATCATTCTTGTTATTATTCTCATAATAATTATAATTATTATCATACTTCCTAATATTATTCTTGTTCTTATTATTATTATTATTATTATTATTATTATTATTCTTGATATTATTATTCCCGTCACTACTATTAATATTGCTATTATTATTAATCTTGTTATTATTATTATTATTATTATTATTATTCTTGTTACTATTATTATTAGTATATCTATTTTTGTCATTATTATTCTTGTTATTATTATTATTAATATTGGGATTATTATAATTGTTATTGTTAATGTTATTGTTATTATTATTGTTATTGTTATTGTTATTGTTTTTGTTATTGTTATTGTTATTGTTATTGTTATTGTTATTGTTATTGTTATTGTTATTGTTATTGATATTGTTATGGTTATTGTTATTGTTATTGTAATTGTTATTTTTATAGTTATTGTTATTTTTATTGTTATTGTAACTGTTATTGTTATTGTTATCATTATTATTGTTATTGTTATTGTTATTGTTATTAATATTATTGTTACTATTATAATTAATATTATTATTTTTATTATTATTCTTGTTATTCTTATTCTTGTTATTACCATTATTATTGTAACTATTGTTATGACTACTCTTGTTATTATTAATAATATTATTAATCATGTTATTATTATTATTATTCTTGTTATCTTTATTTTAATTACTCTTACATTATTATTCGTATTATTATTATTATTATTATTATTATTATTATTATTATTATTCGTGATAATATTGTTCGTGTTATTAATATTATTATTATTATATTTATTAATCTTGTTACTTTTATTAATATTATATCAATTTTTGTTATTATTATTCTTTTTATCAATATTATTATTATTGTTTCTATTATTATTGTTATCGTTATAATTATTGTTATTTTTATTGTTATTGTAACTGTTATTGTTATTGTTATCATTATTATTGTTATTGTTATTGATATTGTTATTGTTATTGTTATTGTTATTGTTATTGTTATTGGTATTGTTATTAATATTATTGTTATTATTATAATTAATATTATTATTTATATTATTATTCTTGTTATTCTTATTCTTGTTATTACCATTATTATTGTAACTATTGTTATGAGTACTCTTGTTATTATTAATAATATTATTATTCATGTTATTATTATTATTATTCTTGTTATTTTTATTATTATTACACTTTCATTATTTTTCTTATTATTATTATTATTATTATTATTATTATTATTATTATTATTATTATTATTATTATTATTATTCTTGATAATATTATTCTTGATATTAATATTATTATTATTATATTTATTATTCTTGTTACTTTTATTAATATTATATCTATTATTGTTATTATTATTCTTTTTATTAATATAATTATTATTGTTACTATTATTATTGTTATCGATACTATTAATGTTATTATTATTGTTATTGTTATTGTTATTATTATTATTATTATTTTTATAATTAATATTATTATTTTTATTATTATTCTTGTTATTCTTATTCTTCTTATTCTTATTCTTGTTATTACTATTATTATTGTAACTATTGTTTTGACTATTCTTGTTATATGTAATAATATTATTATTCATGTTATTATTATTATTATTATTGTTATTTTTATTATTATTACTCTTTCATTATTGTTCTTATTATTAATATTATTATTATTAATATTATTATTATTATTATTATTATTATTATTATATTTATTATTCTTGTTACTTTTATTAATATTATATCTATTTTTGTTATTATTATTCTTTTTATTAATATTATTATTATTGTTACTATTATTATTGTTATCGTTATTATTATTGTTATTATTATTGTTATTGCTATTGTTTTTGTTACTGTTATTGTTATTGTTATTGTTATTGTTTTTGTTATTGTTATAGTTATTGTTATTGTTATTGTAATTGTTATTGTTACTGTTATTGTTATTGTTATTGTTATTGTTATTGTTATTGTTATTGTTATTGTTATTGTTATTGTTATTGTTATTGTTATTTTTATTGTTATTGTTACTGTTACTGTTATTGTTATCATTATTATTATTATTGTTATTATTATTCTTGTTATTATTATTATTATTATTATTATTATTGTTAATTCTCTTTTTATTATTATTCTTGCTATTGTTATTGTAATTATACTAGTTATCATGAACCTTGTTAATATATTTATTAATATTATTATTATTGTTATTATTATGCGTGTAATTATTATTCTTGTTATTATTCTCATAATAATTATTATTATTATCATACTTCCTATTATTATTCTTGTTCTTATTATTATTATTATTATTATTATTATTCTTGTTATTATTATTCCCGTCACTACTATTAATATTGCTATTATTATTAATCTTGTTATTATTATTATTATTATTATTATTATTCTTGTTACTATTATTATCAGTATATCTATTTTTGTCATTATTATTATTGTTATTATTATTATTAATATTGATATTATTATAATTGTTATTGTTAATGTTATTGTTATTGTTATTGTTATTGTTATTGTTATTGTTATTGTTATTGTTATTGTTATTGTTATTGTTATTGTTACTGTTATTGTTATTGTTATTGTTATTGTTATTAATATTATTGTTATTATTATAATTAATATTATTATTTATATTATTATTCTTGTTATTCTTATTCTTGTTATTACCATTATTATTGTAACTATTGTTATGAGTACTCTTGTTATTATTAATAATATTATTATTCATGTTATTATTATTATTTTTCTTGTTATTTTTATTATTATTACTCTTTCATTATTTTTCTTATTATTATTATTATTATTATTATTATTATTATTATTATTAATATTATATTTATTATTCTTGTTACTTTTATTAATATTATATCAATTTTTGTTATTATTATTCTTTTTATTAATATTATTATTATTGTTACTATTATTATTGTTATTGTTATTGTTATTGTTATTGTTATAGTTATTATTATTGTTATTGTTATTGTTATTGTTATTGTTATTGTTATTGTAATTGTTATTGTTATTGTTATTGTAATAGATATTGTTATTGTAATTGTTATTTTTACTGTTATTGTTATTGTTATTGTTATTGTTATTGTTATTGTTATTGTTATTGTTATTGTTATTGTTATTGTTATTGTTATTGTTATTGTTATTGATATTGTTATTAATATTATTGTTATTATTATAATTAATATTATTATTCATATTATTATTCTTGTTATTCTTATTCTTGTTATTACCATTATTATTGTAACTATTGTTATGAGTACTCTTGTTATTATTAATAATATTATTATTCTTGTTCTTATTATAATTATTACTCTTTCATTATTTTTCTTATTATTATTATTATTATTATTATTATTATTATTATTAATATTATATTTATTATTCTTGTTACTTTTATTAATATTATATCAATTTTTGTTATTATTATTCTTTTTATTAATATTATTATTATTGTTACTATTATTATTGTTATTGTTATTGTTATTGTTATTGTTATTGTTATTGTTATTGTTATTGTTATTGTTATTATTATTCTTTTTATTAATATTATTATTATTGTTACTATTATTATTGTTATTGTTATTGTTATTGTTATTGTTATAGTTATTGTTATTGTTATTGTTATTGTTATTGTTATTAATATTATTGTTATTATTATAATTAATATTATTATTTTTATTATTATTCTTGTTATTCTTATTCTTGTTATTACCATTATTATTGTAACTATTGTTATGACTACTCTTGTTATTATTAATAATATTATTAATCATGTTATTATTATTATTATTCTTGTTATCTTTATTTTAATTACTCTTACATTATTATTCGTATTATTATTATTATTATTATTATTATTATTATTATTATTCATGATAATATTGTTCTTGTTATTAATATTATTATTATTATATTTATTAATCTTGTTACTTTTATTAATATTATATCTATTTTTGTTATTATTATTCTTTTTATCAATATTATTATTATTGTTACTATTATTATTGTTATCGTTATAATTATTGTTATTTTTATTGTTATTGTAACTGTTATTGTTATTGTTATCATTATTATTGTTATTGTTATTGATATTGTTATTGTTATTGTTATTGTTATTGTTATTGTTATTGTTATTAATATTATTGTTATTATTATAATTAATATTATTATTTATATTATTATTCTTGTTATTCTTATTCTTGTTATTACCATTATTATTGTAACTATTGTTATGAGTACTCTTGTTATTATTAATAATATTATTATTCATGTTATTATTATTATTATTCTTGTTATTTTTATTATTATTACTCTTTCATTATTTTTCTTATTATTATTATTATTATTATTATTATTATTATTATTATTATTATTATTCTTGATAATATTATTCTTGATATTAATATTATTATTATTATATTTATTATTCTTGTTACTTTTATTAATATTATATCTATTATTGTTATTATTATTCTTTTTATTAATATAATTATTATTGTTACTATTATTATTGTTATCGATACTATTAATGTTATTATTATTGTTATTGTTATTGTTATTAATATTATTGTTATTATTATAATTAATATTATTATTTTTATTATTATTCTTGTTATTCTTATTCTTCTTATTCTTATTCTTGTTATTACTATTATTATTGTAACTATTGTTATGACTATTCTTGTTATAATTAATAATATTATTATTCATGTTATTATTATTATTATTATTGTTATTTTTATTATTATTACTCTTTCATTATTATTCTTATTATTAATATTATTATTATTATTATTATTATTATTACTATTATTATTATTATTATTATTATTCTTTATAATATTATTCTTGTTTTTAATATTATTATTATTATATTTATTATTCTTGTTACTCTTATTAATATTATATCTATATTTGATATTATTATTCTTTTTATTAATATTATTATTATTGTTACTATTATTATTGTTATCGTTATTATTATTGTTATTATTATTGTTATTGATATTGTTATTGATATTGTTATTGTTATTGTTATTGTTATTGTTTTTGTTATTGTTATTGTTATTGATATTGTTATTGTTATTGTTATTGTTATTGTTATTGTTATTATTCTTGTTATTATTATTATTATTATTGATATTATTATTATTGTTATTGTTATTGTTATTGTTATTGCTATTAATATTATTGTTATTATTATAATTATTATTATTATTTTTATTATTATTCTTGTTATTCTTATTCTTGTTATTACCATTATTATTGTAACTATTGTTATGACTACTCTTGTTATTATTAATAATATTATTATTCATGTTATTATTATTATTATTCTCGTTATTTTTATTATTATTACTCTTTCATTATTTTTCTTATTATTATTATTATTATTATTATTATTATTATTATTATTATTATTATAATTATTATTATTATTATTAATATTATTGTTAATATTCTTTTTATTATTATTCTTGATATTATTATTCATGTCACTGCTATTATTATTGTTATTATAATTAATCTTGTTAATATTATTATTATTATTATTATTATACTTGAAAATATTATTCTTGTTATTACCATTATTATTGTAACTATTGTTATGAGTACTCTTGTTATTATTAATAATATTATTATTCATGTTATTATTATTATTATTCTTGTTATTTTTATTATTATTACTCTTTCATTATTTTTCTTCTTATTATTATTTTTATTATTATTATTATTATTATTATTATTATTATTATTATTCTTGATAATATTATTCTTGATATTAATATTATTATTATTATATTTATTATTCTTGTTACTTTTATTAATATTAAATCTATTTATGTTATTATTATTCTTTTTATTATTATTTTTATTATTGTTACTATTATTATTGTTATCGTTATTATTATTGTTATTATTATTGTTATTGTTATTGTTTTTGCTACTGTTATTGTTATTGTTATTGTTATTGTTTTTGTTATTGTTATTGTTATTGATATTGTTATTGTTATTGTTATAGTTATTGTTATTGTTATTGTTATTGTTATTGTTATTGTTATTATTATTGTTATTGTTATAGTTATTGTTATTTTTATTGTTATTGTAACTGTTATTGTTATTGTTATCATTATTATTGTTATTGTTATTGTTATTGTTATTGTTATTGTTATTGTTATTAATATTATTGTTATTATTATAATTAATATTATTATTTTTATTATTATTCTTGTTATTCTTATTCTTGTTATTACCATTATTATTGTAACTATTGTTATGACTATTCTTGTTATAATTTATAATATTATTATTCATGTTATTAATATTATTATTATTGTTATTTTTATTATTATTACTCTTTCATTATTATGCTTATTATTAATATTATTATTATTATTATTATTATTATTATTATTATTATTATTATTATTCTTTATAATATTATTATTATTTTAATATTATTATTATTATATTTATTATTCTTGTTACTCTTATTAATATTATATCTATATTTGATATTATTATTCTTTTTATTAATATTATTATTATTGTTACTATTATTATTGTTATCGTTATTATTATTGTTATTATTATTGTTATTGATATTGTTATTGATATTGTTATTGTTATTGTTATTGTTATTGTTTTTGTTATTGTTATTGTTATTGATATTGTTATTGTTATTGTTATTGTTATTGTTATTGTTATTATTCTTGTTATTATTATTATTATTATTGATATTATTATTATTGTTATTGTTATTGTTATTGTTATTGCTATTAATATTATTGTTATTATTATAATTATTATTATTATTTTTATTATTATTCTTGTTATTCTTATTCTTGTTATTACCATTATTATTGTAACTATTGTTATGACTACTCTTGTTATTATTAATAATATTATTATTCATGTTATTATTATTATTATTCTTGTTATTTTTATTATTATTACTCTTTCATTATTTTTCTTATTATTATTATTATTATTATTATTATTATTATTATAATTATTATTATTATTATTATTATTATTGTTAATATTCTTTTTATTATTATTCTTGATATTATTATTCATGTCACTGCTATTATTATTGTTATTATAATTAATCTTGTTAATATTATTATTATTATTATTATTATACTTGAAAATATTATTCTTGTTATTACCATTATTATTGTAACTATTGTTATGAGTACTCTTGTTATTATTAATAATATTATTATTCATGTTATTATTATTATTATTCTTGTTATTTTTATTATTATTACTCTTTCATTATTTTTCTTCTTATTATTATTTTTACTATTATTATTATTATTATTATTATTATTATTATTATTCTTGATAATATTATTCTTGATATTAATATTATTATTATTATATTTATTATTCTTGTTACTTTTATTAATATTAAATCTATTTATGTTATTATTATTCTTTTTATTATTATTTTTATTATTGTTACTATTATTATTGTTATCGTCATTATTATTGTTATTATTATTGTTATTGTTATTGTTTTTGCTACTGTTATTGTTATTGTTATTGTTATTGTTTTTGTTATTGTTATTGTTATTGATATTGTTATTGTTATTGTTATTGTAATTGTTATTGTTACTGTTATTGTTATTGTTATTATTATTGTTATTGTTATTGTTATTGATATTTTTATTGTTATTGTTACTGCAACTGTTATTGTTATCATTATTATTAATATTTTTATTATTATTCTTGTTATTATTATTATTATTATTATTATTGTTAATACTCTTTTTATTATTATTCTTGCTATTGTTATTGTAATTATACTAGTTATCATGAACCTTGTTATTATATTTATTAATATTATTATTATTGTTATTATTATACGTGTAATTATTATTCTTGTTATTATCATTCTTGTTATTATTCTCATAATAATTATTATTATTATCATACTTCCTATTATTATTCTTGTTCTTATTATTATTATTATTATTATTATTATTATTATTTTTGATATTATTATTCCCGTCACTACTATTAATATTGCTATTATTATTAATCTTGTTATTATTATTATTATTATTATTATTATTATTATTATTCTTGTTACTATTATTATTAGTATATCTATTTTTGTCATTATTATTCTTGTTATTATTATTATTAATATTGGTATTATTATAATTGTTATTGTTAATGTTATTGTTATTATTATTGTTATTGTTATTGTTATTGTTTTTGTTATTGTTATTGTTATTGTTATTGTTATTGTTATTGTTATTGTTATTGATATTGTTATGGTTATTGTTATTGTTATTGTTATTGTTATTGTTATTGTTATTGATATTGTGATTGTTATTGTTATTGTTATTGTTATTGTTATTGTTATTGTTATTGTTATTGTTATTGTTATTGTTATTGTTATTGTTATTTTTATTATTATTTTTACTGTTATTGTTATCGATAGTGTTATTATTATTATTGTTATTATTATTGTTAATATTATTATTATTATTCTTATTCATGTTATTACTATTATTTTTGTAGTTATTGTTATGATTATTCTAGTTTTTGTAATTATTATTATTTTTAATATTATAATTCATGTTATTAATATTAATATTATTATTATTATTATTATTGTAATTATTATTCTTGTTATTATTATTATTATTATTATTATTATTATTATTATTATTATTATTATTATTTTTCCTGTTATTATTACTATTATTATACTTGTTATTATTATAATTATTCTACATGTTATTACTAATCTTGTTATTCTTATTCTTGTTATTATTAATAATATTATTATTCATGTTATTATTATTATTATTATTGTTATTTTTATTATTATTACTCTTTCATTATTATTCTTATTATTATTATTATTATTATTATTATTATTATTATTATTATTATTATTATTATTATTATAATTACTATTATTATTATTATTATTATTATTATTATTCTTGATAATATTATTCTTGTTATTAATATTATTATTATTATATTTATTATTCTTGTTACTTTTATTAATATTATATCTATTTATGTTATTATTATTCTTTTTATTAATATTATTATTATTGTTACTATTATTATTGTTATCGTTATTATTATTGTTATTATTATTGTTATTGCTATTGTTTTTGTTACTGTTATTGTTATTGTTATTGTTATTGTTTTTGTTATTGTTATTGTTATTGTTATTGTTATTGTTATTTTTACTGTTATTGTTACTGTTACTGTTATTGTTATCATTATTATTATTATTGTAATTATTATTCTTGTTATTATTATTATTATTATTATTATTGTTAATACTCTTTTTTTATTATTCTTGCTATTGTTATTGTAATTATACTAGTTATTATGAACCTTGTTATTATATTAATTATTATTATTATTATTGTTATTATTATACGTGTAATTATTATTCTTGTTATTATCATTCTTGTTATTATTCTCATAATAATTATTATTATTATCATACTTCCTATTATTATTCTTGTTCTTATTATTATTATTATTATTATTATTCTTGTTATTATTATTCCCGTTACTACTATTAATATTGTTATTATTATTAATCTTTTTATTATTATTATTATTATTATTATTATTCTTGTTACTATTATTATTAGTATATCTATTATTGTCATTATTATTCTTGTTATTATTATTATTATTGATATTATTATTATTGTTATTGTTATTGTTATTGTTATTGTTATTGTTATTGTTATTGTTATTGTTATTGTTATTTTTATGGTTATTGTTATTATTATTGTTCTTGTTATTGATATTGTTATTGTTATTGTTATTGTTATTGTTATTGTTATTGTTATTGTTATTGTTATTGTTATTGTTATTGTTATTGTTATTGTTATTGTTATTAATATTATTGTTATTATTATAATTAATATTATTATTTTTATTATTATTCTTGTTATTCTTATTCTTGTTATTACCATTATTATTGTAACTATTGTTATGACTATTCTTGTTATAATTTATAATATTATTATTCATGTTATTATTTTTATTATTATTGTTATTTTTATTATTATTACTCTTTCATTATTATTCTTATTATTAATATTATTATTATTATTATTATTATTATTATTATTATTATTATTATTATTATTATTATTATTATTATTATTATTATTATTATTATTATTCTTTATAATATTATTCTTGTTTTTAATATTATTATTATATTTATTATTCTTCTTACTTTTATTAATATTATATCTATTTTTGTTATTATTATTCTTTTTATTATTATTATTATTATTGTTACTATTATTATTGTTATCGTTATTATTATTGTTATTATTATTGTTATTGCTATTGTTTTTGTTACTGTTATTGTTATTGTTATTTTTATTGTTATTGTTACTGTTACTGTTATTGTTATCATTATTATTATTATTGTTATTATTATTCTTGTTATTATTATTATTATTATTTTTATTGTTAATACTCTTTTTATTATTAATCTTGCTATTGTTATTGTAATTATAATAGTTATTATGATCCTTGTTATTATATTTATTATTATTATTATTATTGTTAATATTATACGTGTAATTATTATTCTTGTTATTATCATTCTTGTTATTATTCTCATAATAATTATAATTATTATCATACTTCCTATTATTATTCTTGTTCTTATTATTATTATTATTATTATTATTCTTGTTACTATTATTATTATTATATCTATTATTGTCATTATTATTCTTGTTATTCTTATTATTATTGATATTATTATTATTGTTATTGATATTGTTATTGTTATTGTTATTGTTATTGTTATTGTTATTGTTATTGTTTTTGTTATTGTTATTGTTATTGTTATTGTTATTGTTATTGTTATTTATATTGTTATTGTTATTGTTATTTTTATTGTTATTGTTACTGTTATGTTATCGTTAGTGTTATTATTATTATTGTTATTATTATTGTTAATATTATTATTATTATTCTTATTCATGTTATTAATATTATTATTGTATTTATTGTTATGATTATTCTTGTTTTTTTAATTATTATTATTATTAATATTATTATTCATGTTATTAATATTAATATTATTTTTATTATTATTATTGTAATTATTATTCTTGTTATTATTATTATTATTATTATTATTATTATTATTATTATTATTATTCCTGTTATTATTATTATTATTATACTTGTTATTATTATAATTATTCTACATGTTATTACTAATCTTGTTATTATTATTCGTGTTATAATTATCATTATTATTATTATTATTCTTATTATTCCTGTTAATACTATTCTATGTATAATTATTATTATTATTATTATTATTATTATTATTATACTTGTTATTATAATTATTATAATAATTATTATTATTATACTTGTTAATCTTATTCTTGTTATTACTATTATTATTGTTTTTCTTGTTATGATTATTCTTGTTATTATTATTCTTGTTATTATTATTATTATTATTATTATTATTATTATTATTATTATTATTATTATTATTATTATTAATATTATTGTTAATATTCTTTTTATTATTATTCTTGATATTATTATTCATGTCACTGCTATTATTATTGTTATTATAATTAATCTTGTTAATATTATTATTATTATTATTATTATACTTGAAAATATTATTCTTGTTATTACCATTATTATTGTAACTATTGTTATGAGTACTCTTGTTATTATTAATAATATTATTATTCATGTTATTATTATTATTATTCTTGTTATTTTTATTATTATTACTCTTTCATTATTTTTCTTCTTATTATTATTTTTATTATTATTATTATTATTATTATTATTATTATTATTATTCTTGATAATATTATTCTTGATATTAATATTATTATTATTATATTTATTATTCTTGTTACTTTTATTAATATTAAATCTATTTATGTTATTATTATTCTTTTTATTATTATTTTTATTATTGTTACTATTATTATTGTTATCGTTATTATTATTGTTATTATTATTGTTATTGTTATTGTTTTTGCTACTGTTATTGTTATTGTTATTGTTATTGTTTTTGTTATTGTTATTGTTATTGATATTGTTATTGTTATTGTTATAGTTATTGTTATTGTTATTGTTATTGTTATTGTTATTGTTATTATTATTGTTATTGTTATAGTTATTGTTATTTTTATTGTTATTGTAACTGTTATTGTTATTGTTATCATTATTATTGTTATTGTTATTGTTATTGTTATTGTTATTGTTATTGTTATTAATATTATTGTTATTATTATAATTAATATTATTATTTTTATTATTATTCTTGTTATTCTTATTCTTGTTATTACCATTATTATTGTAACTATTGTTATGACTATTCTTGTTATAATTTATAATATTATTATTCATGTTATTAATATTATTATTATTGTTATTTTTATTATTATTACTCTTTCATTATTATGCTTATTATTAATATTATTATTATTATTATTATTATTATTATTATTATTATTATTCTTTATAATATTATTATTATTTTAATATTATTATTATTATATTTATTATTCTTGTTACTCTTATTAATATTATATCTATATTTGATATTATTATTCTTTTTATTAATATTATTATTATTGTTACTATTATTATTGTTATCGTTATTATTATTGTTATTATTATTGTTATTGATATTGTTATTGATATTGTTATTGTTATTGTTATTGTTATTGTTTTTGTTATTGTTATTGTTATTGATATTGTTATTGTTATTGTTATTGTTATTGTTATTGTTATTATTCTTGTTATTATTATTATTATTATTGATATTATTATTATTGTTATTGTTATTGTTATTGTTATTGCTATTAATATTATTGTTATTATTATAATTATTATTATTATTTTTATTATTATTCTTGTTATTCTTATTCTTGTTATTACCATTATTATTGTAACTATTGTTATGACTACTCTTGTTATTATTAATAATATTATTATTCATGTTATTATTATTATTATTCTTGTTATTTTTATTATTATTACTCTTTCATTATTTTTCTTATTATTATTATTATTATTATTATTATTATTATTATAATTATTATTATTATTATTATTATTATTGTTAATATTCTTTTTATTATTATTCTTGATATTATTATTCATGTCACTGCTATTATTATTGTTATTATTATTAATCTTGTTAATATTATTATTATTATTATTATTATACTTGAAAATATTATTCTTGTTATTACCATTATTATTGTAACTATTGTTATGAGTACTCTTGTTATTATTAATAATATTATTATTCATGTTATTATTATTATTATTCTTGTTATTTTTATTATTATTACTCTTTCATTATTTTTCTTCTTATTATTATTTTTACTATTATTATTATTATTATTATTATTATTATTATTATTCTTGATAATATTATTCTTGATATTAATATTATTATTATTATATTTATTATTCTTGTTACTTTTATTAATATTAAATCTATTTATGTTATTATTATTCTTTTTATTATTATTTTTATTATTGTTACTATTATTATTGTTATCGTTATTATTATTGTTATTATTATTGTTATTGTTATTGTTTTTGCTACTGTTATTGTTATTGTTATTGTTATTGTTTTTGTTATTGTTATTGTTATTGATATTGTTATTGTTATTGTTATTGTAATTGTTATTGTTACTGTTATTGTTATTGTTATTATTATTGTTATTGTTATTGTTATTGATATTTTTATTGTTATTGTTACTGCAACTGTTATTGTTATCATTATTATTAATATTTTTATTATTATTCTTGTTATTATTATTATTATTATTATTATTGTTAATACTCTTTTTATTATTATTCTTGCTATTGTTATTGTAATTATACTAGTTATCATGAACCTTGTTATTATATTTATTAATATTATTATTATTGTTATTATTATACGTGTAATTATTATTCTTCTTATTATCATTCTTGTTATTATTCTCATAATAATTATTATTATTATCATACTTCCTATTATTATTCTTGTTCTTATTATTATTATTATTATTATTATTATTATTATTTTTGATATTATTATTCCCGTCACTACTATTAATATTGCTATTATTATTAATCTTGTTATTATTATTATTATTATTATTATTATTATTATTATTCTTGTTACTATTATTATTAGTATATCTATTTTTGTCATTATTATTCTTGTTATTATTATTATTAATATTGGTATTATTATAATTGTTATTGTTAATGTTATTGTTATTATTATTGTTATTGTTATTGTTATTGTTTTTGTTATTGTTATTGTTATTGTTATTGTTATTGTTATTGTTATTGTTATTGTTATTGATATTGTTATGGTTATTGTTATTGTTATTGTTATTGTTATTGTTATTGTTATTGATATTGTGATTGTTATTGTTATTGTTATTGTTATTGTTATTGTTATTGTTATTGTTATTGTTATTGTTATTGTTATTGTTATTGTTATTGTTATTTTTATTATTATTTTTACTGTTATTGTTATCGATAGTGTTATTATTATTATTGTTATTATTATTGTTAATATTATTATTATTATTCTTATTCATGTTATTACTATTATTTTTGTAGTTATTGTTATGATTATTCTAGTTTTTGTAATTATTATTATTTTTAATATTATAATTCATGTTATTAATATTAATATTATTATTATTATTATTATTGTAATTATTATTCTTGTTATTATTATTATTATTATTATTATTATTATTATTATTATTATTATTATTATTTTTCCTGTTATTATTACTATTATTATACTTGTTATTATTATAATTATTCTACATGTTATTACTAATCTTGTTATTCTTATTCTTGTTATTATTAATAATATTATTACTCATGTTATTATTATTATTATTATTGTTATTTTTATTATTATTACTCTTTCATTATTATTCTTATTATTATTATTATTATTATTATTATTATTATTATTATTATTATTATTATTATTATTATTATAATTACTATTATTATTATTATTATTATTATTATTATTCTTGATAATATTATTCTTGTTATTAATATTATTATTATTATATTTATTATTCTTGTTACTTTTATTAATATTATATCTATTTATGTTATTATTATTCTTTTTATTAATATTATTATTATTGTTACTATTATTATTGTTATCGTTATTATTATTGTTATTATTATTGTTATTGCTATTGTTTTTGTTACTGTTATTGTTATTGTTATTGTTATTGTTTTTGTTATTGTTATTGTTATTGTTATTGTTATTGTTATTTTGACTGTTATTGTTACTGTTACTGTTATTGTTATCATTATTATTATTATTGTAATTATTATTCTTGTTATTATTATTATTATTATTATTATTGTTAATACTCTTTTTTTATTATTCTTGCTATTGTTATTGTAATTATACTAGTTATTATGAACCTTGTTATTATATTAATTATTATTATTATTATTGTTATTATTATACGTGTAATTATTATTCTTGTTATTATCATTCTTGTTATTATTCTCATAATAATTATTATTATTATCATACTTCCTATTATTATTCTTGTTCTTATTATTATTATTATTATTATTATTCTTGTTATTATTATTCCCGTTACTACTATTAATATTGTTATTATTATTAATCTTTTTATTATTATTATTATTATTATTATTATTCTTGTTACTATTATTATTAGTATATCTATTATTGTCATTATTATTCTTGTTATTATTATTATTATTGATATTATTATTATTGTTATTGTTATTGTTATTGTTATTGTTATTGTTATTGTTATTGTTATTGTTATTGTTATTTTTATGGTTATTGTTATTATTATTGTTCTTGTTATTGATATTGTTATTGTTATTGTTATTGTTATTGTTATTGTTATTGTTATTGTTATTGTTATTGTTATTGTTATTGTTATTGTTATTGTTATTGTTATTGTTATTAATATTATTGTTATTATTATAATTAATATTATTATTTTTATTATTATTCTTGTTATTCTTATTCTTGTTATTACCATTATTATTGTAACTATTGTTATGACTATTCTTGTTATAATTTATAATATTATTATTCATGTTATTATTTTTATTATTATTGTTATTTTTATTATTATAACTCTTTCATTATTATTCTTATTATTAATATTATTATTATTATTATTATTATTATTATTATTATTATTATTATTATTATTATTATTATTATTATTATTATTATTATTATTATTATTATTCTTTATAATATTATTCTTGTTTTTAATATTATTATTATATTTATTATTCTTCTTACTTTTATTAATATTATATCTATTTTTGTTATTATTATTCTTTTTATTATTATTATTATTATTGTTACTA
>NC_060957.1:3011597-3024097 GCF_910589235.1 Vespa crabro
TATTATTATTATTATTATTATTATTATTATTCTTGATAATATTATTCTTGATATTAATATTATTATTATTATATTTATTATTCTTGTTACTTTTATTAATATTAAATCTATTTATGTTATTATTATTCTTTTTATTATTATTTTTATTATTGTTACTATTATTATTGTTATCGTTATTATTATTGTTATTATTATTGTTATTGTTATTGTTTTTGCTACTGTTATTGTTATTGTTATTGTTATTGTTATTGTTATTGTTATTGTTATTGTTATTGTTATTGATATTGTTATTGTTGTTGTTATTGTTATTGTTATTGTTATTGTTATTGTTATTGTTATTGTTATTGTTATTGTTATTGTTATTGTTATTGTTATTGTTATTGTTATTGTTATTGTTATTATTCTTGTTATTATTATTATTATTATTGATATTATTATTATTGTTATTGTTATTGTTATTGTTATTGCTATTAATATTATTGTTATTATTATAATTAATATTATTATTTTTATTATTATTCTTGTTATTCTTATTCTTGTTATTACCATTATTATTGTAACTATTGTTATGACTACTCTTGTTATTATTAATAATATTATTATTCATGTTATTATTATTATTATTCTTGTTATTTTTATTATTATTACTCTTTCATTATTTTTCTTATTATTATTATT
Source organism: Vespa crabro (assembly GCF_910589235.1). NCBI lineage: Eukaryota > Metazoa > Arthropoda > Insecta > Hymenoptera > Vespidae > Vespa > Vespa crabro. Next base: position 3,012,276 of record NC_060957.1, read on the forward strand.
ATTATTATTATTATTATTATTATTATTATTATTATTCGTGATAATATTGTTCTTGTTATTAATATTATTATTATTATATTTATTAATCTTGTTACTTTTATTAATATTATATCAATTTTTGTTATTATTATTCTTTTTATCAATATTATTATTATTGTTACTATTATTATTGTTATCGTTATAATTATTGTTATTTTTATTGTTATTGTAACTGTTATTGTTATTGTTATCATTATTATTGTTATTGTTATTGATATTGTTATTGTTATTGTTATTGTTATTGTTATTGTTATTGGTATTGTTATTAATATTATTGTTATTATTATAATTAATATTATTATTTATATTATTATTCTTGTTATTCTTATTCTTGTTATTACCATTATTATTGTAACTATTGTTATGAGTACTCTTGTTATTATTAATAATATTATTATTCATGTTATTATTATTATTATTCTTGTTATTTTTATTATTATTACTCTTTCATTATTTTTCTTATTATTATTATTATTATTATTATTATTATTATTATTATTATTATTATTATTATTATTATTATTCTTGATAATATTATTCTTGATATTAATATTATTATTATTATATTTATTATTCTTGTTACTTTTATTAATATTATATCTATTATTGTTATTATTATTCTTTTTATTAATATAATTATTATTGTTATTATTATTATTGTTATCGATACTATTAATGTTATTATTATTGTTATTGTTATTGTTATTATTATTATTATTATTTTTATAATTAATATTATTATTTTTATTATTATTCTTGTTATTCTTATTCTTCTTATTCTTATTCTTGTTATTACTATTATTATTGTAACTATTGTTTTGACTATTCTTGTTATATGTAATAATATTATTATTCATGTTATTATTATTATTATTATTGTTATTTTTATTATTATTACTCTTTCATTATTGTTCTTATTATTAATATTATTATTATTAATATTATTATTATTATTATTATTATTATTATTATATTTATTATTCTTGTTACTTTTATTAATATTATATCTATTTTTGTTATTATTATTCTTTTTATTAATATTATTATTATTGTTACTATTATTATTGTTATCGTTATTATTATTGTTATTATTATTGTTATTGCTATTGTTTTTGTTACTGTTATTATTATTGGTATTTGTTATTGTTTTTGTTATTGTTATAGTTATTGTTATTGTTATTGTAATTGTTATTGTTACTGTTATTGTTATTGTTATTGTTATTGTTATTGTTATTGTTATTGTTATTGTTATTGTTATTGTTATTGTTATTGTTATTGTTATTTTTATTGTTATTGTTACTGTTACTGTTATTGTTATCATTATTATTATTATTGTTATTATTATTCTTGTTATTATTATTATTATTATTATTATTATTGTTAATTCTCTTTTTATTATTATTCTTGCTATTGTTATTGTAATTATACTAGTTATCATGAACCTTGTTAATATATTTATTAATATTATTATTATTGTTATTATTATGCGTGTAATTATTATTCTTGTTATTATTCTCATAATAATTATTATTATTATCATACTTCCTATTATTATTCTTGTTCTTATTATTATTATTATTATTATTATTATTATTCTTGTTATTATTATTCCCGTCACTACTATTAATATTGCTATTATTATTAATCTTGTTATTATTATTATTATTATTATTATTATTCTTGTTACTATTATTATCAGTATATCTATTTTTGTCATTATTATTCTTGTTATTATTATTATTAATATTGATATTATTATAATTGTTATTGTTAATGTTATTGTTATTGTTATTGTTATTGTTATTGTTATTGTTATTGTTATTGTTATTGTTATTGTTATTGTTATTGTTATTGTTATTGTTATTGTTATTGTTATTGTTATTAATATTATTGTTATTATTATAATTAATATTATTATTTATATTATTATTCTTGTTATTCTTATTCTTGTTATTACCATTATTATTGTAACTATTGTTATGAGTACTCTTGTTATTATTAATAATATTATTATTCATGTTATTATTATTATTTTTCTTGTTATTTTTATTATTATTACTCTTTCATTATTTTTCTTATTATTATTATTATTATTATTATTATTATTATTATTATTATTAATATTATATTTATTATTCTTGTTACTTTTATTAATATTATATCAATTTTTGTTATTATTATTCTTTTTATTAATATTATTATTATTGTTACTATTATTATTGTTATTGTTATTGTTATTGTTATTGTTATTGTTATTGTTATTGTTATTGTTATTGTTATTGTTATTGTTATTGTTATTGTTATTGTTATTGTTATTGTTATTGTTATAGTTATTGTTATTGTAATTGTTATTTTTACTGTTATTGTTATTGTTATTGTTATTGTTATTGTTATTGTTATTGTTATTGTTATTGTTATTGTTATTGTTATTGTTATTGTTATTGTTATTGTTATTGTTATTGTTATTAATATTATTGTTATTATTATAATTAATATTATTATTTATATTATTATTCTTGTTATTCTTATTCTTGTTATTACCATTATTATTGTAACTATTGTTATGAGTACTCTTGTTATTATTAATAATATTATTATTCTTGTTCTTATTATAATTATTACTCTTTCATTATTTTTCTTATTATTATTATTATTATTATTATTATTATTATTATTAATATTATATTTATTATTCTTGTTACTTTTATTAATATTATATCAATTTTTGTTATTATTATTCTTTTTATTAATATTATTATTATTGTTACTATTATTATTGTTATTGTTATTGTTATTGTTATTGTTATTGTTATTGTTATTGTTATTGTTATTGTTATTATTATTCTTTTTATTAATATTATTATTATTGTTACTATTATTATTGTTATTGTTATTGTTATTGTTATTGTTATAGTTATTGTTATTGTTAATGTTATTGTTATTGTTATTAATATTATTGTTATTATTATAATTAATATTATTATTTTTATTATTATTCTTGTTATTCTTATTCTTGTTATTACCATTATTATTGTAACTATTGTTATGACTACTCTTGTTATTATTAATAATATTATTAATCATGTTATTATTATTATTATTCTTGTTATCTTTATTTTAATTACTCTTACATTATTATTCGTATTATTATTATTATTATTATTATTATTATTATTATTATTCATGATAATATTGTTCTTGTTATTAATATTATTATTATTATATTTATTAATCTTGTTACTTTTATTAATATTATATCTATTTTTGTTATTATTATTCTTTTTATCAATATTATTATTATTGTTACTATTATTATTGTTATCGTTATAATTATTGTTATTTTTATTGTTATTGTAACTGTTATTGTTATTGTTATCATTATTATTGTTATTGTTATTGATATTGTTATTGTTATTGTTATTGTTATTGTAATTGTTATTGTTATTAATATTATTGTTATTATTATAATTAATATTATTATTTATATTATTATTCTTGTTATTCTTATTCTTGTTATTACCATTATTATTGTAACTATTGTTATGAGTACTCTTGTTATTATTAATAATATTATTATTCATGTTATTATTATTATTATTCTTGTTATTTTTATTATTATTACTCTTTCATTATTTTTCTTATTATTATTATTATTATTATTATTATTATTATTATTATTATTATTATTCTTGATAATATTATTCTTGATATTAATATTATTATTATTATATTTATTATTCTTGTTACTTTTATTAATATTATATCTATTATTGTTATTATTATTCTTTTTATTAATATAATTATTATTGTTACTATTATTATTGTTATCGATACTATTAATGTTATTATTATTTTTATTGTTATTGTTATTAATATTATTGTTATTATTATAATTAATATTATTATTTTTATTATTATTCTTGTTATTCTTATTCTTCTTATTCTTATTCTTGTTATTACTATTATTATTGTAACTATTGTTATGACTATTCTTGTTATAATTAATAATATTATTATTCATGTTATTATTATTATTATTATTGTTATTTTTATTATTATTACTCTTTCATTATTATTCTTATTATTAATATTATTATTATTATTATTATTATTATTACTATTATTATTATTATTATTATTATTCTTTATAATATTATTCTTGTTTTTAATATTATTATTATTATATTTATTATTCTTGTTACTCTTATTAATATTATATCTATATTTGATATTATTATTCTTTTTATTAATATTATTATTATTGTTACTATTATTATTGTTATCGTTATTATTATTGTTATTATTATTGTTATTGATATTGTTATTGATATTGTTATTGTTGTTGTTATTGTTATTGTTATTGTTATTGTTATTGTTATTGTTATTGTTATTGTTATTGTTATTGTTATTGTTATTGTTATTGTTATTATTCTTGTTATTATTATTATTATTATTGATATTATTATTATTGTTATTGTTATTGTTATTGTTATTGCTATTAATATTATTGTTATTATTATAATTATTATTATTATTTTTATTATTATTCTTGTTATTCTTATTCTTGTTATTACCATTATTATTGTAACTATTGTTATGACTACTCTTGTTATTATTAATAATATTATTATTCATGTTATTATTATTATTATTCTTGTTATTTTTATTATTATTACTCTTTCATTATTTTTCTTATTATTATTATTATTATTATTATTATTATTATAATTATTATTATTATTATTAATATTATTGTTAATATTCTTTTTATTATTATTCTTGATATTATTATTCATGTCACTGCTATTATTATTGTTATTATTATTAATCTTGTTAATATTATTATTATTATTATTATTATACTTGAAAATATTATTCTTGTTATTACCATTATTATTGTAACTATTGTTATGAGTACTCTTGTTATTATTAATAATATTATTATTCATGTTATTATTATTATTATTCTTGTTATTTTTATTATTATTACTCTTTCATTATTTTTCTTCTTCTTATTATTATTATTATTATTATTATTATTATTATTATTATTATTATTAATATTATTATTATTTTTCTTTATAATATTATTCTTGTTTTTAATATTATTATTATTATATTTATTATTCTTGTTACTTTTATTGATATTAAATCTATTTATGTTATTATTATTCTTTTTATTATTATTTTTATTATTGTTACTATTATTATTGTTATCGTTAATATTATTGTTATTATTATTGGTATTTGTTATTGTTTTTGTTACTGCTATAGTTATAGTTATTGTTATTGTTTTTGTTATTGTTATTGTTATTGTTATTGTTATTGTTATTGTTATTGTTATTGTTATTTTTATTGTTATTGTTACTGTTACTGTTTATTGTTATCATTATTATTATTATTGTTATTATTATTCTTGTTATTATTATTATTATTATACTTGTTATTATTATAATTATTCTACATGTTTTTTCTTATCATGTTATTATTATTCTTGTTATTATTATCATTATTATTATTATTATGCTTATTATTCCTGTTAATACTATTCTATTTATAATTCTTATTATTATTATTATTATTATTATACTTGTTATTATTATTATTATAATAATTATTATTATTATTCTTGTTAATCTTATTCTTGTTATTACTATTATTATTGTTTTTCATGTTATGATTATTCTTGTTATTATTATTCTTGTTATTATTATTATTATTATTATTATTATTATTATTATTATTATTATTATTATTGTTAATATACTTTTTATTATTATTCTTGATATTATTATTCATGTCACTACTATTATTATTGTTATTATTACTAATCTTGTTAATATTATTATTATTATTATTATTATCCTTGAAAATATTATTCTTGTTATTATTATTATTAATATTATAATTATTATTCTTGTTACTGTTATTATTAATATATATATTTTTTTCATTATTATTGTTGTTATTATTATTATTATTATTATTATTATTATTATTATTATTATTATTATTATTACTATTATTATTATTATTATTATTATTATTATTATTATTCTTGATAATATTATTCTTGTTATTAATATTATTATTATTATATTTATTATTCTTGTTACTTTTATTAATATTATATCTATTTATGTTATTATTATTCTTTTTATTAATATTATTATTACTGTTACTATTATTATTGTTATCGTTATTATTATTGTTATTATTATTGTTATTGTTATTGTTTTTGTTACTGTTATTGTTATTGTTATTGTTATTGTTTTTGTTATTGTTATTGTTATTGTTATTGTTATTGTTATTTTTATTGTTATTGTTACTGTTACTGTTATTGTTATCATTATTATTATTATTGTAATTATTATTCTTGTTATTATTATTATTATTATTATTATTATTGTTAATACTCTTTTTTTATTATTCTTGCTATTGTTATTGTAATTATAATAGTTATTATGAACCTTGTTATTATATTAATTATTATTATTATTATTGTTATTATTATACGTGTAATTATTATTCTTGTTATTATCATTCTTGTTATTATTCTCATAATAATTATTATTATTATCATACTTCCTATTATTATTCTTGTTCTTATTATTATTATTATTATTATTATTCTTGTTATTATTATTCCCGTTACTACTATTAATATTGTTATTATTATTAATCTTTTTATTATTATTATTATTATTATTATTATTCTTGTTACTATTATTATTAGTATATCTATTATTGTCATTATTATTCTTGTTATTATTATTATTATTGATATTATTATTATTGTTATTGTTATTGTTATTGTTATTGTTATTGTTATTGTTATTGTTATTGTTATTGTTATTTTTATGGTTATTGTTATTATTATTGTTCTTGTTATTGATATTGTTATTGTTATTGTTATTGTTATTGTTATTGTTATTGTTATTGTTATTGTTATTGTTATTGTTATTGTTATTGTTATTGTTATTGTTATTAATATTATTGTTATTATTATAATTAATATTATTATTTTTATTATTATTCTTGTTATTCTTATTCTTGTTATTACCATTATTATTGTAACTATTGTTATGACTATTCTTGTTATAATTTATAATATTATTATTCTTGTTATTATTTTTATTATTATTGTTATTTTTATTATTATTACTCTTTCATTATTATTCTTATTATTAATATTATTATTATTATTATTATTATTATTATTATTACTATTATTATTATTATTATTATTATTATTCTTTATAATATTATTCTTGTTTTTAATATTATTATTATTATATTTATTATTCTTGTTACTCTTATTAATATTATATCTATATTTGATATTATTATTCTTTTTATTAATATTATTATTATTGTTACTATTATTATTGTTATCCTTATTATTATTGTTATTATTATTGTTATTGATATTGTTATTGATATTGTTATTGTTATTGTTATTGTTATTGTTTTTGTTATTGTTATTGTTATTGATATTGTTATTGTTATTGTTATTGTTATTGTTATTGTTATTATTCTTGTTATTATTATTATTATTATTGATATTATTATTATTGTTATTGTTATTGTTATTGTTATTGCTATTAATATTATTGTTATTATTATAATTATTATTATTATTTTTATTATTATTCTTGTTATTCTTATTCTTGTTATTACCATTATTATTGTAACTATTGTTATGACTACTCTTGTTATTATTAATAATATGATTATTCATGTTATTATTATTATTATTCTTGTTATTTTTATTATTATTACTCTTTCATTATTTTTCTTATTATTATTATTATTATTATTATTATTATTATAATTATTATTATTATTATTAATATTATTGTTAATATTCTTTTTATTATTATTCTTGATATTATTATTCATGTCACTGCTATTATTATTGTTATTATTATTAATCTTGTTAATATTATTATTATTATTATTATTATACTTGCAAATATTATTCTTGTTAGTACCATTATTATTGTAACTATTGTTATGAGTACTCTTGTTATTATTAATAATATTATTATTCATGTTATTATTATTATTATTCTTGTTATTTTTATTATTATTACTCTTTCATTATTTTTCTTCTTATTATTATTATTATTATTATTATTATTATTATTATTATTATTATTATTATTCTTGATAATATTATTCTTGATATTAATATTATTATTATTATATTTATTATTCTTGTTACTTTTATTAATATTAAATCTATTTATGTTATTATTATTCTTTTTATTATTATTTTTATTATTGTTACTATTATTATTGTTATCGTTATTATTATTGTTATTATTATTGTTATTGTTATTGTTTTTGCTACTGTTATTGTTATTGTTATTGTTATTGTTATTGTTATTGTTATTGTTATTGTTATTGTTATTGATATTGTTATTGTTGTTGTTATTGTTATTGTTATTGTTATTGTTATTGTTATTGTTATTGTTATTGTTATTGTTATTGTTATTGTTATTGTTATTGTTATTGTTATTGTTATTGTTATTATTCTTGTTATTATTATTATTATTATTGATATTATTATTATTGTTATTGTTATTGTTATTGTTATTGCTATTAATATTATTGTTATTATTATAATTAATATTATTATTTTTATTATTATTCTTGTTATTCTTATTCTTGTTATTACCATTATTATTGTAACTATTGTTATGACTACTCTTGTTATTATTAATAATATTATTATTCATGTTATTATTATTATTATTCTTGTTATTTTTATTATTATTACTCTTTCATTATTTTTCTTATTATTATTATTATTATTATTATTATTATTATTATTATTATTATTATTCGTGATAATATTGTTCGTGTTATTAATATTATTATTATTATATTTATTAATCTTGTTACTTTTATTAATATTATATCAATTTTTGTTATTATTATTCTTTTTATCAATATTATTATTATTGTTACTATTATTATTGTTATCGTTATAATTATTGTTATTTTTATTGTTATTGTAACTGTTATTGTTATTGTTATCATTATTATTGTTATTGTTATTGATATTGTTATTGTTATTGTTATTGTTATTGTTATTGTTATTGGTATTGTTATTAATATTATTGTTATTATTATAATTAATATTATTATTTATATTATTATTCTTGTTATTCTTATTCTTGTTATTACCATTATTATTGTAACTATTGTTATGAGTACTCTTGTTATTATTAATAATATTATTATTCATGTTATTATTATTATTATTCTTGTTATTTTTATTATTATTACTCTTTCATTATTTTTCTTATTATTATTATTATTATTATTATTATTATTATTATTATTATTATTATTATTATTATTATTATTCTTGATAATATTATTCTTGATATTAATATTATTATTATTATATTTATTATTCTTGTTACTTTTATTAATATTATATCTATTATTGTTATTATTATTCTTTTTATTAATATAATTATTATTGTTATTATTATTATTGTTATCGATACTATTAATGTTATTATTATTGTTATTGTTATTGTTATTATTATTATTATTATTTTTATAATTAATATTATTATTTTTATTATTATTCTTGTTATTCTTATTCTTCTTATTCTTATTCTTGTTATTACTATTATTATTGTAACTATTGTTTTGACTATTCTTGTTATATGTAATAATATTATTATTCATGTTATTATTATTATTATTATTGTTATTTTTATTATTATTACTCTTTCATTATTGTTCTTATTATTAATATTATTATTATTATTATTATTATTATTATTATTATTATTATTATTATATTTATTATTCTTGTTACTTTTATTAATATTATATCTATTTTTGTTATTATTATTCTTTTTATTAATATTATTATTATTGTTACTATTATTATTGTTATCGTTATTATTATTGTTATTATTATTGTTATTGCTATTGTTTTTGTTACTGTTATTATTATTGGTATTTGTTATTGTTTTTGTTATTGTTATAGTTATTGTTATTGTTATTGTAATTGTTATTGTTACTGTTATTGTTATTGTTATTGTTATTGTTATTGTTATTGTTATTGTTATTGTTATTGTTATTGTTATTGTTATTGTTATTGTTATTTTTATTGTTATTGTTACTGTTACTGTTATTGTTATCATTATTATTATTATTGTTATTATTATTCTTGTTATTATTATTATTATTATTATTATTATTGTTAATTCTCTTTTTATTATTATTCTTGCTATTGTTATTGTAATTATACTAGTTATCATGAACCTTGTTAATATATTTATTAATATTATTATTATTGTTATTATTATGCGTGTAATTATTATTCTTGTTATTATTCTCATAATAATTATTATTATTATCATACTTCCTATTATTATTCTTGTTCTTATTATTATTATTATTATTATTATTATTATTCTTGTTATTATTATTCCCGTCACTACTATTAATATTGCTATTATTATTAATCTTGTTATTATTATTATTATTATTATTATTATTCTTGTTACTATTATTATTAGTATATCTATTTTTGTCATTATTATTCTTGTTATTATTATTATTAATATTGATATTATTATAATTGTTATTGTTAATGTTATTGTTATTGTTATTGTTATTGTTATTGTTATTGTTATTGTTATTGTTATTGTTATTGTTATTGTTATTGTTATTGTTATTGTTATTGTTATTGTTATTGTTATTAATATTATTGTTATTATTATAATTAATATTATTATTTATATTATTATTCTTGTTATTCTTATTCTTGTTATTACCATTATTATTGTAACTATTGTTATGAGTACTCTTGTTATTATTAATAATATTATTATTCATGTTATTATTATTATTTTTCTTGTTATTTTTATTATTATTACTCTTTCATTATTTTTCTTATTATTATTATTATTATTATTATTATTATTATTATTATTATTAATATTATATTTATTATTCTTGTTACTTTTATTAATATTATATCAATTTTTGTTATTATTATTCTTTTTATTAATATTATTATTATTGTTACTATTATTATTGTTATTGTTATTGTTATTGTTATTGTTATTGTTATTGTTATTGTTATTGTTATTGTTATTGTTATTGTTATTGTTATTGTTATTGTTATTGTTATTGTTATTGTTATAGTTATTGTTATTGTAATTGTTATTTTTACTGTTATTGTTATTGTTATTGTTATTGTTATTGTTATTGTTATTGTTATTGTTATTGTTATTGTTATTGTTATTGTTATTGTTATTGTTATTGTTATTGTTATTGTTATTAATATTATTGTTATTATTATAATTAATATTATTATTTATATTATTATTCTTGTTATTCTTATTCTTGTTATTACCATTATTATTGTAACTATTGTTATGAGTACTCTTGTTATTATTAATAATATTATTATTCTTGTTCTTATTATAATTATTACTCTTTCATTATTTTTCTTATTATTATTATTATTATTATTATTATTATTATTATTAATATTATATTTATTATTCTTGTTACTTTTATTAATATTATATCAATTTTTGTTATTATTATTCTTTTTATTAATATTATTATTATTGTTACTATTATTATTGTTATTGTTATTGTTATTGTTATTGTTATTGTTATTGTTATTGTTATTGTTATTGTTATTATTATTCTTTTTATTAATATTATTATTATTGTTACTATTATTATTGTTATTGTTATTGTTATTGTTATTGTTATAGTTATTGTTATTGTTA
>NC_060957.1:3029097-3036597 GCF_910589235.1 Vespa crabro
ATTATTCTTGCTATTGTTATTGTAATTATACTAGTTATCATGAACCTTGTTATTATATTTATTAATATTATTATTATTGTTATTATTATACGTGTAATTATTATTCCTGTTATTATCATTCTTGTTATTATTCTCATAATAATTATTATTATTATCATACTTCCTATTATTATTCTTGTTCTTATTATTATTATTATTATTATTATTATTATTCTTGATATTATTATTCGCGTCACTACTATTAATATTGCTATTATTATTAATCTTGTTATTATTATTATTATTATTATTATTATTCTTGTTACTATTATTATTAGTATATTTTTTTTTGTCATTATTATTCTTGTTATTATTATTATTAATATTGGTATTATTATAATTGTTATTGTTAATGTTATTGTTATTATTATTGTTATTGTTATTGTTATTGTTTTTGTTATTGTTATTGTTATTGTTATTGTTATTGTTATTGTTATTGTTATTGATATTGTTATGGTTATTGTTATTGTTATTATTGTTATTATTATTATTAATATTACTATTTTCATTATTATTCTTGTTATTCTTATTCTTGTGATTCTTATTCTTGTTATTACTATTATTATTGTAAATATTGTTATGACTATTCTTGTTATTATTAATAATATTATTATTCATGTTATTATTATTATTATTATAGTTATTTTTATTATTATTACTCTTTCATAATTCTTATTATTATTATTATTATTATTATTATTATTATTATTATTATTATTATTATTATTATTATAATTATTATTATTTTTATTATTATTATTATTCTTGATAATATTATTCTTGTTATTAATATTATTATTATTATATTTGTTATTCTTGTTACTTTTATTAATATTAAATCTATTTATGTTATTATTATTCTTTTTATTAATATTATTATTATTGTACTATTATTATTGTTATCCTTATTATTATTGTTATTATTATTGGTATTTGTTATTGTTTTTGTTATTGTTATTGTTATTGTTATTGTTATTGTTATTTTTATTGTTATTGTTATTTTTACTATTATTGTTACTGTTATTGTTATCGTTAGTATTATAATTATTATTGTTATTATTATTATCATTATTATTATTATTAGTCTTATTATTCCTGTTGATACTATTCCATTTAATATTGTTATTATTATTATTATTATTATTATTATTATTATTATTATTACTCTTGTTATAATTATTATTATAATAATTATTATGATTATTCTTGTTATTCTAATTCTTGTTATTACTATTATTATTGTTTTTCTTGTTATGATTATTCTTGTTGTTATTATTCTTGAAAATATTATTCTTGTTATTATTATTAATAATATTATAATTATTATTCTTGTTACTATTATTTCTAGTATATCTATTTTTGTCATTATTATTCTTCTTATTATTATTATTAATAATGATATTATTATTATTGTTATTGTAAATGTTATTGTTATTATTATTGTTATTGTTATTTTTATTGTTATTGTTATTGTTATTGTTATTGTTATTGTTATAGTTATTGTTATTGTTATTGTTATTGTTATTGTTATTGTTATTATTATTGTTATTGTTATAGTTATTGTTATTTTTATTGTTATTGTAACTGTTATTGTTATTGTTATCATTATTATTGTTATTGTTATTGTTATTGTTATTGTTATTGTTATTGTTATTAATATTATTGTTATTATTATAATTAATATTATTATTTTTATTATTATTCTTGTTATTCTTATTCTTGTTATTACCATTATTATTGTAACTATTGTTATGACTATTCTTGTTATAATTTATAATATTATTATTCATGTTATTAATATTATTATTATTGTTATTTTTATTATTATTACTCTTTCATTATTATGCTTATTATTAATATTATTATTATTATTATTATTATTATTATTATTATTATTATTCTTTATAATATTATTATTGTTTTTAATATTATTATTATTATATTTATTATTCTTGTTACTCTTATTAATATTATATCTATATTTGATATTATTATTCTTTTTATTAATATTATTATTATTGTTACTATTATTATTGTTATCGTTATTATTATTGTTATTATTATTGTTATTGATATTGTTATTGATATTGTTATTGTTATTGTTATTGTTATTGTTTTTGTTATTGTTATTGTTATTGATATTGTTATTGTTATTGTTATTGTTATTGTTATTGTTATTATTCTTGTTATTATTATTATTATTATTGATATTATTATTATTGTTATTGTTATTGTTATTGTTATTGCTATTAATATTATTGTTATTATTATAATTATTATTATTATTTTTATTATTATTCTTGTTATTCTTATTCTTGTTATTACCATTATTATTGTAACTATTGTTATGACTACTCTTGTTATTATTAATAATATTATTATTCATGTTATTATTATTATTATTCTTGTTATTTTTATTATTATTACTCTTTCATTATTTTTCTTATTATTATTATTATTATTATTATTATTATTATTATAATTATTATTATTATTATTATTATTATTGTTAATATTCTTTTTATTATTATTCTTGATATTATTATTCATGTCACTGCTATTATTATTGTTATTATTATTAATCTTGTTAATATTATTATTATTATTATTATTATACTTGCAAATATTATTCTTGTTATTACCATTATTATTGTAACTATTGTTATGAGTACTCTTGTTATTATTAATAATATTATTATTCATGTTATTATTATTATTATTCTTGTTATTTTTATTATTATTACTCTTTCATTATTTTTCTTCTTATTATTATTTTTATTATTATTATTATTATTATTATTATTATTATTATTATTCTTGATAATATTATTCTTGATATTAATATTATTATTATTATATTTATTATTCTTGTTACTTTTATTAATATTAAATCTATTTATGTTATTATTATTCTTTTTATTATTATTTTTATTATTGTTACTATTATTATTGTTATCGTTATTATTATTGTTATTATTATTGTTATTGTTATTGTTTTTGCTACTGTTATTGTTATTGTTATTGTTATTGTTTTTGTTATTGTTATTGTTATTGATATTGTTATTGTTATTGTTATTGTAATTGTTATTGTTACTGTTATTGTTATTGTTATTATTATTGTTATTGTTATTGTTATTGATATTTTTATTGTTATTGTTACTGCAACTGTTATTGTTATCATTATTATTAATATTTTTATTATTATTCTTGTTATTATTATTATTATTATTATTATTGTTAATACTCTTTTTATTATTATTCTTGCTATTGTTATTGTAATTATACTAGTTATCATGAACCTTGTTATTATATTTATTAATATTATTATTATTGTTATTATTATACGTGTAATTATTATTCCTGTTATTATCATTCTTGTTATTATTCTCATAATAATTATTATTATTATCATACTTCCTATTATTATTCTTGTTCTTATTATTATTATTATTATTATTATTATTATTATTTTTGATATTATTATTCCCGTCACTACTATTAATATTGCTATTATTATTAATCTTGTTATTATTATTATTATTATTATTATTATTATTATTATTCTTGTTACTATTATTATTAGTATATCTATTTTTGTCATTATTATTCTTGTTATTATTATTATTAATATTGGTATTATTATAATTGTTATTGTTAATGTTATTGTTATTATTATTGTTATTGTTATTGTTATTGTTTTTGTTATTGTTATTGTTATTGTTATTGTTATTGTTATTGTTATTGTTATTGTTATTGATATTGTTATGGTTATTGTTATTGTTATTGTTATTGTTATTGTTATTGTTATTGATATTGTGATTGTTATTGTTATTGTTATTGTTATTGTTATTGTTATTGTTATTGTTATTGTTATTGTTATTGTTATTGTTATTGTTATTTTTATTATTATTTTTACTGTTATTGTTATCGATAGTGTTATTATTATTATTGTTATTATTATTGTTAATATTATTATTATTATTCTTATTCATGTTATTACTATTATTTTTGTAGTTATTGTTATGATTATTCTAGTTTTTGTAATTATTATTATTTTTAATATTATAATTCATGTTATTAATATTAATATTATTATTATTATTATTATTGTAATTATTATTCTTGTTATTATTATTATTATTATTATTATTATTATTATTATTATTATTATTATTTTTCCTGTTATTATTACTATTATTATACTTGTTATTATTATAATTATTCTACATGTTATTACTAATCTTGTTATTCTTATTCTTGTTATTATTAATAATATTATTACTCATGTTATTATTATTATTATTATTGTTATTTTTATTATTATTACTCTTTCATTATTATTCTTATTATTATTATTATTATTATTATTATTATTATTATTATTATTATTATTATTATTATTATAATTACTATTATTATTATTATTATTATTATTATTATTCTTGATAATATTATTCTTGTTATTAATATTATTATTATTATATTTATTATACTTGTTACTTTTATTAATATTATATCTATTTATGTTATTATTATTCTTTTTATTAATATTATTATTATTGTTACTATTATTATTGTTATCGTTATTATTATTGTTATTATTATTGTTATTGCTATTGTTTTTGTTACTGTTATTGTTATTGTTATTGTTATTGTTATTGTTTTTGTTATTGTTATTGTTATTGTTATTGTTATTGTTATTTTTACTGTTATTGTTACTGTTACTGTTATTGTTATCATTATTATTATTATTGTAATTATTATTCTTGTTATTATTATTATTATTATTATTATTGTTAATACTCTTTTTTTATTATTCTTGCTATTGTTATTGTAATTATAATAGTTATTATGAACCTTGTTATTATATTAATTATTATTATTATTATTGTTATTATTATACGTGTAATTATTATTCTTGTTATTATCATTCTTGTTATTATTCTCATAATAATTATTATTATTATCATACTTCCTATTATTATTATTGTTCTTATTATTATTATTATTATTATTATTCTTGTTATTATTATTCCCGTTACTACTATTAATATTGTTATTATTATTAATCTTTTTATTATTATTATTATTATTATTATTATTCTTGTTACTATTATTATTAGTATATCTATTATTGTCCTTATTATTCTTGTTATTATTATTATTATTGATATTATTATTATTGTTATTGTTATTGTTATTGTTATTGTTATTGTTATTGTTATTGTTATTGTTATTGTTATTGTTATTTTTATGGTTATTGTTATTATTATTGTTCTTGTTATTGATATTGTTATTGTTATTGTTATTGTTATTGTTATTGTTATTGTTATTGTTATTGTTATTGTTATTGTTATTGTTATTGTTATTGTTATTGTTATTGTTATTGTTATTGTTATTAATATTATTGTTATTATTATAATTAATATTATTATTTTTATTATTATTCTTGTTATTCTTATTCTTGTTATTACCATTATTATTGTAACTATTGTTATGACTATTCTTGTTATAATTTATAATATTATTATTCATGTTATTATTTTTATTATTATTGTTATTTTTATTATTATTACTCTTTCATTATTATTCTTATTATTAATATTATTATTATTATTATTATTATTATTATTATTATTATTATTATTATTATTATTATTATTATTATTATTATTATTATTATTATTATTATTATTCTTTATAATATTATTCTTGTTTTTAATATTATTATTATATTTATTATTCTTCTTACTTTTATTAATATTATATCTTTTTTTGTTATTATTATTCTTTTTATTATTATTATTATTATTGTTACTATTATTATGGTTATCGTTATTATTATTGTTATTATTATTGTTATTGCTATTGTTTTTGTTACTGTTATTGTTTTTGTTATTTTTATTGTTATTGTTACTGTTACTGTTATTGTTATCATTATTATTATTATTGTTATTATTATTCTTGTTATTATTATTATTATTATTTTTATTGTTAATACTCTTTTTATTATTAATCTTGCTATTGTTATTGTAATTATAATAGTTATTATGATCCTTGTTATTATATTTATTATTATTATTATTATTGTTAATATTATACGTGTAATTATTATTCTTGTTATTATCATTCTTGTTATTATTCTCATAATAATTATAATTATTATCATACTTCCTATTATTATTCTTGTTCTTATTATTATTATTATTATTATTATTCTTGTTACTATTATTATTATTATATCTATTATTGTCATTATTATTCTTGTTATTCTTATTATTATTGATATTATTATTATTGTTATTGATATTGTTATTGTTATTGTTATTGTTATTGTTATTGTTATTGTTATTGTTTTTGTTATTGTTATTGTTATTATTATTGTTATTGTTATTGTTATTGTTACTGTTATTGTTATCGTTAGTGTTATTATTATTATTGTTATTATTATTGTTAATATTATTATTATTATTCTTATTCATGTTATTAATATTATTATTGTATTTATTGTTATGATTATTCTTGTTTTTTTAATTATTATTATTATTAATATTATTATTCATGTTATTAATATTAATATTATTTTTATTATTATTATTGTAATTATTATTCTTGTTATTATTATTATTATTATTATTATTATTATTATTATTATTATTATTCCTGTTATTATTATTATTATTATACTTGTTATTATTATAATTATTCTACATGTTATTACTAATCTTGTTATTATTATTCGTGTTATAATTATCATTATTATTATTATTATTCTTATTATTCCTGTTAATACTATTCTATGTATAATTATTATTATTATTATTATTATTATTATTATTATACTTGTTATTATAATTATTATAATAATTATTATTATTATACTTGTTAATCTTATTCTTGTTATTACTATTATTATTGTTTTTCTTGTTATGATTATTCTTGTTATTATTATTCTTGTTATTATTATTATTATTATTATTATTATTATTATTATTATTATTATTATTATTATTATTATAATATTGTTAATATTCTTTTTATTATTATTCTTGATATTATTATTCATGTCACTACTATTATTATTGTTATTATTATTAATCTTGTTAATATTATTATTATTATTATTATTATACTTGAAAATATTATTCTTGTTATTATTATTATTAATATTATAATTATTATTCTTGTTACTGTTATTATTAATATATATATATTTTTGTCATTATTATTCTTGTTATTATTATTATTATTATTGATACTATTATTATTGTTATTGTTAATGTTATTGTTATTGTTATTGTTATTGTTATTGTTATTGTTATTGTTATTGTTATTGTTATTGTTATTGTTATTGTTATTGTTATTGTTATTGTTATTATTGTTATTATTATTATTAATATTATTATTTTTATTATTATTCTTGTTATTCTTATTCTTGTTATTCTTATTCTTGTTATTATT
>NC_060957.1:3039097-3056597 GCF_910589235.1 Vespa crabro
TATTGTTATTGTTTTTGTTATTGTTATTGTTATTGTTATTGTTATTGTTATTGTTATTGTTATTGTTATTTTTATTGTTATTGTTACTGTTACTGTTTATTGTTATCATTATTATTATTATTGTTATTATTATTCTTGTTATTATTATTATTATTATACTTGTTATTATTATAATTATTCTACATGTTTTTTCTTATCATGTTATTATTATTCTTGTTATTATTATCATTATTATTATTATTATGCTTATTATTCCTGTTAATACTATTCTATTTATAATTCTTATTATTATTATTATTATTATTACACTTGTTATTATTATTATTATAATAATTATTATTATTATTCTTGTTAATCTTATTCTTGTTATTACTATTATTATTGTTTTTCTTGTTATGATTATTCTTGTTATTATTATTCTTGTTATTATTATTATTATTATTATTATTATTATTATTATTATTATTATTATTATTGTTAATATACTTTTTATTATTATTCTTGATATTATTATTCATGTCACTACTATTATTATTGTTATTATTACTAATCTTGTTAATATTATTATTATTATTATTATTATCCTTGAAAATATTATTCTTGTTATTATTATTATTAATATTATAATTATTATTCTTGTTACTGTTATTATTAATATATATATTTTTTTCATTATTATTGTTGATATTATTATTATTATTATTGATATTATTATTTTTCTTATTGTTAATCTTATTGTTATTGTTATTGTTATTGTTATTGTTATTGTTATCGTTATTGTTATTGTTATTGTTATTGTTATTGTTATTGTTATTGTTATTGTTATTGTTATTGTTATTATTGTCATTATTATTATTAATATTATTATTTTTATTATTATTCTTCTTATTCTTATTCTTGTGATTCTTATTCTTGTTATTACTATTATTATTGTAAATATTGTTATGACTATTCTTGTTATTATTAATAATATTATTATTCATGTTATTATTATTATTATTATTATTGTTATTTTTATTATTATTACTCTTTCATTATTCTTATTATTATTATTATTATTATTATTATTATTATTATTATTATTATTATTATTATTATTATTATTATTATTTTTATTATTATTATTATTCTTGATAATATTATTCTTGTTATTAATATTATTATTATTATATTTGTTACTCTTGTTACTTTTATTAATATTAAATCTATTTATGTTATTATTATTCTTTTTATTAATATTATTATTATTGTACTATTATTATTGTTATCCTTATTATTATTGTTATTATTATTGGTATTTGTTATTGTTTTTGTTAATGTTATTGTTATTGTTATTGTTATTTTTATTGTTATTGTTATTTTTATTATTATTGTTACTGTTATTGTTATCGTTAGTATTATAATTATAATTGTTATTATTATTATCATTATTATTATTATTAGTCTTATTATTCCTGTTGATACTTTTCCATTTAATATTGTTATTATTATTATTATTATTATTATTATTATTACTCTTGTTATAATTATTATTATAATAATTATTATGATTATTCTTGTAATTATTATTCTTGAAAATATTATTCTTGTTATTATTATTAATAATATTATAATTATTATTCTTGTTACTATTATTTTTAGTATATCTATTTTTGTCATTATTATTCTTCTTATTATTATTTTTATATTGATATTAATATTATTGTTATTGTAAATGTTATTGTTATTATTATTGTTATTGTAATTTTTATTGTTATTGTTATTGTTATTGTTATTGTTATTGTTATTGTTATCGTTATTGTTATTGTTATTGTTATTGTTATTGTTATTGTTATTATTATTGTTATTGTTATAGTTATTGTTATTTTTATTGTTATTGTAACTGTTATTGTTATTGTTATCATTATTATTGTTATTGTTATTGTTATTGTTATTGTTATTGTTATTAATATTATTGTAATTATTATAATTAATATTATTATTTTTATTATTATTCTTGTTATTCTTATTCTTGTTATTACCATTATTATTGTAACTATTGTTATGACTATTCTTGTTATAATTTATAATATTATTATTCATGTTATTAATATTATTATTATTGTTATTTTTATTATTATTGCTCTTTCATTATTATGCTTATTATTAATATTATTATTATTATTATTATTATTATTATTATTATTATTATTATTCTTTATAAAATTATTCTTGTTTTTAATATTATTATTATTATATTTATTATTCTTGTTACTTTTATTAATATTATATCTATTTTTGTTATTATTATTCTTTTTAATAATATTATTATTATTGTTACTATTATTATTGTTATCGTTATTATTATTGTTTTTATTATTGTTATTGTTATTGTTTTTGTTACTGTTATTGTTATTGTTATTGTTATTGTTTTTGTTATTGTTATTGTTATTGTTATTGTTATTGTTATTGTTATTGTTATTGTTATTGTAATTGTTATTGTTACTGTTATTGTTATTTTTATTGTTATTGTTACTGTTACTGTTATTTTTATTGTTATTGTTACTGTTACTGTTATTGTTATCATTATTATTATTATTTTTATTATTATTCTTGTTATTATTATTATTATTATTATTATTGTTAATACTCTTTTTATTATTATTCTTGCTATTGTTATTGTAATTATACTAGTTATCATGAACCTTGTTATTATATTTATTAATATTATTATTATTGTTATTATTATACGTGTA
Organism: Vespa crabro; assembly: GCF_910589235.1. NCBI lineage: Eukaryota > Metazoa > Arthropoda > Insecta > Hymenoptera > Vespidae > Vespa > Vespa crabro. The sequence continues at coordinate 3,041,833 of NC_060957.1, forward strand.
ATTATTATTCCTGTTATTATCATTCTTGTTATTATTCTCATAATAATTATTATTATTATCATACTTCCTATTATTATTCTTGTTCTTATTATTATTATTATTATTATTATTATTATTCTTGATATTATTATTCCCGTCACTACTATTAATATTGCTATTATTATTAATCTTGTTATTATTATTATTATTATTATTATTATTCTTGTTACTATTATTATTAGTATATTTTTTTTGGTCATTATTATTCTTGTTATTATTATTATTAATATTGGTATTATTATAATTGTTATTGTTAATGTTATTGTTATTATTATTGTTATTGTTATTGTTATTGTTTTTGTTATTGTTATTGTTATTGTTATTGTTATTGTTATTGTTATTGTTATTGATATTGTTATGGTTATTGTTATTGTTATTGTTATTGTTATTGTTATTGTTATTGATATTGTGATTGTTATTGTTATTGTTATTGTTATTGTTATTGTTATTGTTATTGTTATTGTTATTGTTATTGTTATTGTTATTATTGTTATTATTATTATTAATATTATTATTTTCATTATTATTCTTGTTATTCTTATTCTTGTGATTCTTATTCTTGTTATTACTATTATTATTGTAAATATTGTTATGACTATTCTTGTTATTATTAATAATATTATTATTCATGTTATTATTATTATTATTATAGTTATTTTTATTATTATTACTCTTTCATAATTCTTATTATTATTATTATTATTATTATTATTATTATTATTATTATTATTATTATTATTATTATTATTATTATAATTATTATTATTATTATTTTTATTATTATTATTATTCTTGATAATATTATTCTTGTTATTAATATTATTATTATTATATTTGTTATTCTTGTTACTTTTATTAATATTAAATCTATTTATGTTATTATTATTCTTTTTATTAATATTATTATTATTGTACTATTATTATTGTTATCCTTATTATTATTGTTATTATTATTGGTATTTGTTATTGTTTTTGTTATTGTTATTGTTATTGTTATTGTTATTGTTATTTTTATTGTTATTGTTATTTTTACTATTATTGTTACTGTTATTGTTATCGTTAGTATTATAATTATTATTGTTACTATTATTATCATTATTATTATTATTAGTCTTATTATTCCTGTTGATACTATTCCATTTAATATTGTTATTATTATTATTATTATTATTATTATTATTATTATTATTACTCTTGCTATAATTATTATTATAATAATTATTATGATTATTCTTGTTATTCTAATTCTTGTTATTACTATTATTATTGTTTTTCTTGTTATGATTATTCTTGTTGTTATTATTCTTGAAAATATTATTCTTGTTATTATTATTAATAATATTATAATTATTATTCTTGTTACTATTATTTTTAGTATATCTATTTTTGTCATTATTATTCTTCTTATTATTATTATTAATAATGATATTATTATTATTGTTATTGTAAATGTTATTGTTATTATTATTGTTATTGTTATTTTTATTGTTATTGTTATTGTTATTGTTATTGTTATTGTTATAGTTATTGTTATTGTTATTGTTATTGTTATTGTTATTGTTATTATTATTGTTATTGTTATAGTTATTGTTATTTTTATTGTTATTGTAACTGTTATTGTTATTGTTATCATTATTATTGTTATTGTTATTGTTATTGTTATTGTTATTGTTATTGTTATTAATATTATTGTTATTATTATAATTAATATTATTATTTTTATTATTATTCTTGTTATTCTTATTCTTGTTATTACCATTATTATTGTAACTATTGTTATGACTATTCTTGTTATAATTTATAATATTATTATTCATGTTATTAATATTATTATTATTGTTATTTTTATTATTATTACTCTTTCATTATTATGCTTATTATTAATATTATTATTATTATTATTATTATTATTATTATTATTATTATTCTTTATAATATTATTATTGTTTTTAATATTATTATTATTATATTTATTATTCTTGTTACTCTTATTAATATTATATCTATATTTGATATTATTATTCTTTTTATTAATATTATTATTATTGTTACTATTATTATTGTTATCGTTATTATTATTGTTATTATTATTGTTATTGATATTGTTATTGATATTGTTATTGTTATTGTTATTGTTTTTGTTATTGTTATTGTTATTGATATTGTTATTGTTATTGTTATTGTTATTGTTATTGTTATTATTCTTGTTATTATTATTATTATTATTGATATTATTATTATTGTTATTGTTATTGTTATTGTTATTGCTATTAATATTACTGTTATTATTATAATTATTATTATTATTTTTATTATTATTCTTGTTATTCTTATTCTTGTTATTACCATTATTATTGTAACTATTGTTATGACTACTCTTGTTATTATTAATAATATTATTATTCATGTTATTATTATTATTATTCTTGTTATTTTTATTATTATTACTCTTTCATTATTTTTCTTATTATTATTATTATTATTATTATTATTATTATAATTATTATTATTATTATTAATATTATTGTTAATATTCTTTTTATTATTATTCTTGATATTATTATTCATGTCAATACTATTATTATTGTTATTATTATTAATCTTGTTAATATTATTATTATTATTATTATTATACTTGCAAATATTATTCTTGTTAGTACCATTATTATTGTAACTATTGTTATGAGTACTCTTGTTATTATTAATAATATTATTATTCATGTTATTATTATTATTATTCTTGTTATTTTTATTATTATTACTCTTTCATTATTTTTCTTCTTATTATTATTATTATTATTATTATTATTATTATTATTATTATTATTATTATTATTATTCTTGATAATATTATTCTTGATATTAATATTATTATTATTATATTTATTATTCTTGTTACTTTTATTAATATTAAATCTATTTATGTTATTATTATTCTTTTTATTATTATTTTTATTATTGTTACTATTATTATTGTTATCGTTATTATTATTGTTATTATTATTGTTATTGTTATTGTTTTTGCTACTGTTATTGTTATTGTTATTGTTATTGTTATTGTTATTGTTATTGTTATTGATATTGTTATTGATATTGTTATTGTTGTTGTTATTGTTATTGTTATTGTTATTGTTATTGTTATTGTTATTGTTATTGTTATTGTTATTGTTATTGTTATTGTTATTGTTATTGTTATTGTTATTGTTATTATTCTTGTTATTATTATTATTATTATTGATATTATTATTATTGTTATTGTTATTGTTATTGTTATTGCTATTAATATTATTGTTATTATTATAATTATTATTATTATTTTTATTATTATTCTTGTTATTCTTATTCTTGTTATTACCATTATTATTGTAACTATTGTTATGACTACTCTTGTTATTATTAATAATATTATTATTCATGTTATTATTATTATTATTCTTGTTATTTTTATTATTATTACTCTTTCATTATTTTTCTTATTATTATTATTATTATTATTATTATTATTATAATTATTATTATTATTATTAATATTATTGTTAATATTCTTTTTATTATTATTCTTGATATTATTATTCATGTCACTGCTATTATTATTGTTATTATAATTAATCTTGTTAATATTATTATTATTATTATTATTATACTTGAAAATATTATTCTTGTTATTACCATTATTATTGTAACTATTGTTATGAGTACTCTTGTTATTATTAATAATATTATTATTCATGTTATTATTATTATTATTCTTGTTATTTTTATTATTATTACTCTTTCATTATTTTTCTTCTTCTTATTATTATTATTATTATTATTATTATTATTATTATTATTATTATTATTATTATTTTTCTTTATAATATTATTCTTGTTTTTAATATTATTATTATTATATTTATTATTCTTGTTACTTTTATTGATATTAAATCTATTTATGTTATTATTATTCTTTTTATTATTATTTTTATTATTGTTACTATTATTATTGTTATCGTTAATATTATTGTTATTATTATTGGTATTTGTTATTGTTTTTGTTACTGCTATAGTTATAGTTATTGTTATTGATTTTGTTATTGTTATTGTTATTGTTATTGTTATTGTTATTGTTATTGTTATTGTTATTTTTATTGTTATTGTTACTGTTACTGTTTATTGTTATCATTATTATTATTATTGTTATTATTATTCTTGTTATTATTATTATTATTATACTTGTTATTATTATAATTATTCTACATGTTTTTTCTTATCATGTTATTATTATTCTTGTTATTATTATCATTATTATTATTATTATGCTTATTATTCCTGTTAATACTATTCTATTTATAATTCTTGTTATTATTATTATTATTATTACACTTGTTATTATTATTATTATAATAATTATTATTATTATTCTTGTTAATCTTATTCTTGTTATTACTATTATTATTGTTTTTCTTGTTATGATTATTCTTGTTATTATTATTCTTGTTATTATTATTATTATTATTATTATTATTATTATTATTATTATTATTGTTAATATACTTTTTATTATTATTCTTGATATTATTATTCATGTCACTACTATTATTATTGTTATTATTACTAATCTTGTTAATATTATTATTATTATTATTATTATCCTTGAAAATATTATTCTTGTTATTATTATTATTAATATTATAATTATTATTCTTGTTACTGTTATTATTAATATATATATTTTTTTCATTATTATTGTTGTTATTATTATTATTATTATTGATATTATTATTTTTCTTATTGTTAATCTTATTGTTATTGTTATTGTTATTGTTATTGTTATTGTTATTGTTATCGTTATTGTTATTGTTATTGTTATTGTTATTGTTATTGTTATTGTTATTGTTATTGTTATTATTGTCATTATTATTATTAATATTATTATTCTTATTATTATTCTTCTTATTCTTATTCTTGTGATTCTTATTCTTGTTATTACTATTATTATTGTAAATATTGTTATGACTATTCTTGTTATTATTAATAATATTATTATTCATGTTATTATTATTATTATTATTATTGTTATTTTTATTATTATTACTCTTTCATTATTCTTATTATTATTATTATTATTATTATTATTATTATTATTATTATTATTATTATTATTATAATTATTATTATTATTATTTTTATTATTATTATTATTCTTGATAATATTATTCTTGTTATTAATATTATTATTATTATATTTGTTATTCTTGTTACTTTTATTAATATTAAATCTATTTATGTTATTATTATTCTTTTTATTAATATTATTATTATTGTACTATTATTATTGTTATCCTTATTATTATTGTTATTATTATTGGTATTTGTTATTGTTTTTGTTAATGTTATTGTAATTGTTATTGTTATTTTTATTGTTATTGTTATTTTTATTATTATTGTTACTGTTATTGTTATCGTTAGTATTATAATTATAATTGTTATTATTATTATCATTATTATTATTATTAGTCTTATTATTCCTGTTGATACTTTTCCATTTAATATTGTTATTATTATTATTATTATTATTATTATTATTACTCTTGTTATAATTATTATTATAATAATTATTATGATTATTCTTGTAATTATTATTCTTGAAAATATTATTCTTGTTATTATTATTAATAATATTATAATTATTATTCTTGTTACTATTATTTTTAGTATATCTATTTTTGTCATTATTATTCTTCTTATTATTATTTTTATATTGATATTAATATTATTGTTATTGTAAATGTTATTGTTATTATTATTGTTATTGTAATTTTTATTGTTATTGTTATTGTTATTGTTATTGTTATTGTTATTGTTATCGTTATTGTTATTGTTATTGTTATTGTTATTGTTATTGTTATTATTATTGTTATTGTTATAGTTATTGTTATTTTTATTGTTATTGTAACTGTTATTGTTATTGTTATCATTATTATTGTTATTGTTATTGTTATTGTTATTGTTATTGTTATTAATATTATTGTAATTATTATAATTAATATTATTATTTTTATTATTATTCTTGTTATTCTTATTCTTGTTATTACCATTATTATTGTAACTATTGTTATGACTATTCTTGTTATAATTTATAATATTATTATTCATGTTATTAATATTATTATTATTGTTATTTTTATTATTATTGCTCTTTCATTATTATGCTTATTATTAATATTATTATTATTATTATTATTATTATTATTATTATTATTATTATTATTCTTTATAAAATTATTCTTGTTTTTAATATTATTATTATTATATTTATTATTCTTGTTACTTTTATTAATATTATATCTATTTTTGTTATTATTATTCTTTTTAATAATATTATTATTATTGTTACTATTATTATTGTTATTGTTATTATTATTGTTTTTATTATTGTTATTGTTATTGTTTTTGTTACTGTTATTGTTATTGTTATTGTTATTGTTTTTGTTATTGTTATTGTTATTGTTATTGTTATTGTTATTGTTATTGTTATTGTTATTGTTATTGTAATTGTTATTGTTACTGTTATTGTTATTTTTATTGTTATTGTTACTGTTACTGTTATTTTTATTGATATTGTTACTGTTACTGTTATTGTTATCATTATTATTATTATTTTTATTATTATTCTTGTTATTATTATTATTATTATTATTATTGTTAATACTCTTTTTATTATTATTCTTGCTATTGTTATTGTAATTATACTAGTTATCATGAACCTTGTTATTATATTTATTAATATTATTATTATTGTTATTATTCTACGTGTAATTATTATTCCTGTTATTATCATTCTTGTTATTATTCTCATAATAATTATTATTATTATCATACTTCCTATTATTATTCTTGTTCTTATTATTATTATTATTATTATTATTATTATTCTTGATATTATTATTCCCGTCACTACTATTAATATTGCTATTATTATTAATCTTGTTATTATTATTATTATTATTATTATTATTCTTGTTACTATTATTATTAGTATATTTTTTTTTGTCATTATTATTCTTGTTATTATTATTATTAATATTGGTATTATTATAATTGTTATTGTTAATGTTATTGTTATTATTATTGTTATTGTTATTGTTATTGTTTTTGTTATTGTTATTGTTATTGTTATTGTTATTGTTATTGTTATTGTTATTGATATTGTTATGGTTATTGTTATTGTTATTGTTATTGTTATTGTTATTGTTATTGATATTGTGATTGTTATTGTTATTGTTATTGTTATTGTTATTGTTATTGTTATTGTTATTGTTATTGTTATTGTTATTGTTATTATTGTTATTATTATTATTAATATTATTATTTTCATTATTATTCTTGTTATTCTTATTCTTGTGATTCTTATTCTTGTTATTACTATTATTATTGTAAATATTGTTATGACTATTCTTGTTATTATTAATAATATTATTATTCATGTTATTATTATTATTATTATAGTTATTTTTATTATTATTACTCTTTCATAATTCTTATTATTATTATTATTATTATTATTATTATTATTATTATTATTATTATTATTATTATTATTATTATAATTATTATTATTATTATTTTTATTATTATTATTATTCTTGATAATATTATTCTTGTTATTAATATTATTATTATTATATTTGTTATTCTTGTTACTTTTATTAATATTAAATCTATTTATGTTATTATTATTCTTTTTATTAATATTATTATTATTGTACTATTATTATTGTTATCCTTATTATTATTGTTATTATTATTGGTATTTGTTATTGTTTTTGTTATTGTTATTGTTATTGTTCTTGTTATTGTTATTTTTATTGTTATTGTTATTTTTACTATTATTGTTACTGTTATTGTTATCGTTAGTATTATAATTATTATTGTTATTATCATTATCATTATTATTATTATTAGTCTTATTATTCCTGTTGATACTATTCCATTTAATATTGTTATTATTATTATTATTATTATTATTATTATTATTATTATTACTCTTGTTATAATTATTATTATAATAATTATTATGATTATTCTTGTTATTCTAATTCTTGTTATTACTATTATTATTGTTTTTCTTGTTATGATTATTCTTGTTGTTATTATTCTTGAAAATATTATTCTTGTTATTATTATTAATAATATTATAATTATTATTCTTGTTACTATTATTTTTAGTATATCTATTTTTGTCATTATTATTCTTCTTATTATTATTATTAATAATGATATTATTATTATTGTTATTGTAAATGTTATTGTTATTATTATTGTTATTGTTATTTTTATTGTTATTGTTATTGTTATTGTTATTGTTATTGTTATAGTTATTGTTATTGTTATTGTTATTGTTATTGTTATTGTTATTATTATTGTTATTGTTATAGTTATTGTTATTTTTATTGTTATTGTAACTGTTATTGTTATTGTTATCATTATTATTGTTATTGTTATTGTTATTGTTATTGTTATTGTTATTGTTATTAATATTATTGTTATTATTATAATTAATATTATTATTTTTATTATTATTCTTGTTATTCTTATTCTTGTTATTACCATTATTATTGTAACTATTGTTATGACTATTCTTGTTATAATTTATAATATTATTATTCATGTTATTAATATTATTATTATTGTTATTTTTATTATTATTACTCTTTCATTATTATGCTTATTATTAATATTATTATTATTATTATTATTATTATTATTATTATTATTATTCTTTATAATATTATTATTGTTTTTAATATTATTATTATTATATTTATTATTCTTGTTACTCTTATTAATATTATATCTATATTTGATATTATTATTCTTTTTATTAATATTATTATTATTGTTACTATTATTATTGTTATCGTTATTATTATTGTTATTATTATTGTTATTGATATTGTTATTGATATTGTTATTGTTATTGTTATTGTTATTGTTTTTGTTATTGTTATTGTTATTGATATTGTTATTGTTATTGTTATTGTTATTGTTATTGTTATTATTCTTGTTATTATTATTATTATTATTGATATTATTATTATTGTTATTGTTATTGTTATTGTTATTGCTATTAATATTATTGTTATTATTATAATTATTATTATTATTTTTATTATTATTCTTGTTATTCTTATTCTTGTTATTACCATTATTATTGTAACTATTGTTATGACTACTCTTGTTATTATTAATAATATTATTATTCATGTTATTATTATTATTATTCTTGTTATTTTTATTATTATTACTCTTTCATTATTTTTCTTATTATTATTATTATTATTATTATTATTATTATAATTATTATTATTATTATTAATATTATTGTTAATATTCTTTTTATTATTATTCTTGATATTATTATTCATGTCACTGCTATTATTATTGTTATTATAATTAATCTTGTTAATATTATTATTATTATTATTATTATACTTGAAAATATTATTCTTGTTATTACCATTATTATTGTAACTATTGTTATGAGTACTCTTGTTATTATTAATAATATTATTATTCATGTTATTGTTATTATTATTCTTGTTATTTTTATTATTATTACTCTTTCATTATTTTTCTTCTTATTATTATTTTTATTATTATTATTATTATTATTATTATTATTATTATTATTCTTGATAATATTATTCTTGATATTAATATTATTATTATTATATTTATTATTCTTGTTACTTTTATTAATATTAAATCTATTTATGTTATTATTATTCTTTTTATTATTATTTTTATTATTGTTACTATTATTATTGTTATCGTTATTATTATTGTTATTATTATTGTTATTGTTATTGTTTTTGCTACTGTTATTGTTATTGTTATTGTTATTGTTTTTGTTATTGTTATTGTTATTGATATTGTTATTGTTATTGTTATTGTAATTGTTATTGTTACTGTTATTGTTATTGTTATTATTATTGTTATTGTTATTGTTATTGTTATTTTTATTGTTATTGTTACTGCAACTGTTATTGTTATCATTATTATTAATATTTTTATTATTATTCTTGTTATTATTATTATTATTATTATTATTGTTAATACTCTTTTTATTATTATTCTTGCTATTGTTATTGTAATTATACTAGTTATCATGAACCTTGTTATTATATTTATTAATATTATTATTATTGTTATTATTATACGTGTAATTATTATTCCTGTTATTATCATTCTTGTTATTATTCTCATAATAATTACAATTATTATCATACTTCCTATTATTATTCTTGTTCTTATTATTATTATTATTATTATTATTATTATTATTTTTGATATTATTATTCCCGTCACTACTATTAATATTGCTATTATTATTAATCTTGTTATTATTATTATTATTATTATTATTATTATTATTATTATTCTTGTTACTATTATTATTAGTATATCTATTTTTGTCATTATTATTCTTGTTATTATTATTATTAATATTGGTATTATTATAATTGTTATTGTTAATGTTATTGTTATTATTATTGTTATTGTTATTGTTATTGTTTTTGTTATTGTTATTGTTATTGTTATTGTTATTGTTATTGTTATTGTTATTGATATTGTTATGGTTATTGTTATTGTTATTGTTATTGTTATTGTTATTGTTATTGATATTGTGATTGTTATTGTTATTGTTATTGTTATTGTTATTGTTATTGTTATTTTTATTGTTATTGTTACTGCAACTGTTATTGTTATCATTATTATTAATATTTTTATTATTATTCTTGTTATTATTATTATTATTATTATTATTGTTAATACTCTTTTTATTATTATTCTTGCTATTGTTATTGTAATTATACTAGTTATCATGAACCTTGTTATTATATTTATTAATATTATTATTATTGTTATTATTATACGTGTAATTATTATTCCTGTTATTATCATTCTTGTTATTATTCTCATAATAATTACAATTATTATCATACTTCCTATTATTATTCTTGTTCTTATTATTATTATTATTATTATTATTATTATTATTTTTGATATTATTATTCCCGTCACTACTATTAATATTGCTATTATTATTAATCTTGTTATTATTATTATTATTATTATTATTATTATTATTATTCTTGTTACTATTATTATTAGTATATCTATTTTTGTCATTATTATTCTTGTTATTATTATTATTAATATTGGTATTATTATAATTGTTATTGTTAATGTTATTGTTATTATTATTGTTATTGTTATTGTTATTGTTTTTGTTATTGTTATTGTTATTGTTATTGTTATTGTTATTGTTATTGTTATTGATATTGTTATGGTTATTGTTATTGTTATTGTTATTGTTATTGTTATTGTTATTGATATTGTGATTGTTATTGTTATTGTTATTGTTATTGTTATTGTTATTGTTATTGTTATTGTTATTGTTATTGTTATTGTTATTTTTATTATTATTTTTACTGTTATTGTTATCGATAGTGTTATTATTATTATTGTTATTATTATTGTTAATATTATTATTATTATTCTTATTCATGTTATTACTATTATTTTTGTAGTTATTGTTATGATTATTCTAGTTTTTGTAATTATTATTATTTTTAATATTATAATTCATGTTATTAATATTAATATTATTATTATTATTATTATTGTAATTATTATTCTTGTTATTATTATTATTATTATTATTATTATTATTATTATTATTATTATTATTTTTCCTGTTATTATTACTATTATTATACTTGTTATTATTATAATTATTCTACATGTTATTACTAATCTTGTTATTCTTATTCTTGTTATTATTAATAATATTATTACTCAAGTTATTATTATTATTATTATTGTTATTTTTATTATTATTACTCTTTCATTATTATTATTCTTATTATTATTATTATTATTATTATTATTATTATTATTATTATTATTATTATTATTATTATAATTACTATTATTATTATTATTATTATTATTATTATTCTTGATAATATTATTCTTGTTATTAATATTATTATTATTATATTTATTATTCTTGTTACTTTTATTAATATTATATCTATTTATGTTATTATTATTCTTTTTATTAATATTATTATTATTGTTACTATTATTATTGTTATCGTTATTATTATTGTTATTATTATTGTTATTGCTATTGTTTTTGTTACTGTTATTGTTATTGTTATTGTTATTGTTTTTGTTATTGTTATTGCTATTGTTATTGTTATTGTTATTGTTATTTTTACTGTTATTGTTACTGTTACTGTTATTGTTATCATTATTATTATTATTGTAATTATTATTCTTGTTATTATTATTATTATTATTATTATTGTTAATACTCTTTTTTTATTATTCTTGCTATTGTTATTGTAATTATAATAGTTATTATGAACCTTGTTATTATATTAATTATTATTATTATTATTGTTATTATTATACGTGTAATTATTATTCTTGTTATTATCATTCTTGTTATTATTCTCATAATAATTATTATTATTATCATACTTCCTATTATTATTCTTGTTCTTCTTATTATTATTATTATTATTATTCTTGTTACTATTATTATTAGTATATCTATTATTGTCATTATTATTCTTGTTATTATTATTATTATTGATATTATTATTATTGTTATTGTTATTGTTATTGTTATTGTTATTGTTATTGTTATTGTTATTGTTATTTTTATGGTTATTGTTATTATTATTGTTCTTGTTATTGATATTGTTATTGTTATTGTTATTGTTATTGTTATTGTTATTGTTATTGTTATTGTTATTGTTATTGTTGTTGTTATTGTTATTGTTATTGTTATTGTTATTGTTATTGTTATTGTTATTGTTATTAATATTATTGTTATTATTATAATTAATATTATTATTTTTATTATTATTCTTGTTATTCTTATTCTTGTTATTACCATTATTATTGTAACTATTGTTATGACTATTCTTGTTATAATTTATAATATTATTATTCATGTTATTATTATTATTATTATTGTTATTTTTATTATTATTACTCTTTCATTATTATTCTTATTATTAATATTATTATTATTATTATTATTATTATTATTACTATTATTATTATTATTATTATTATTATTCTTTATAATATTATTCTTGTTTTTAATATTATTATTATTATATTTATTATTCTTGTTACTCTTATTAATATTATATCTATATTTGTTATTATTATTCTTTTTATTAATATTATTATTATTGTTACTATTATTATTGTTATCGTTATTATTATTGTTATTATTATTGTTATTGTTATTGTTATTGATATTGTTATTGTTATTGTTATTGTTATTGTTATTGTTATTGTTATTGAAATTGTTATTGTTATTGTTATTGTTATTGTTATTGTTATTGTTATTATTCTTGTTATTATTATTATTATTATTGATATTATTATTATTGTTATTGTTATTGTTATTGTTATTGCTATTAATATTACTGTCACTATTATAATTATTATTATTATTTTTATTATTATTCTTGTTATTCTTATTCTTGTTATTATCATTATTATTGTAACTATTGTTATGACTACTCTTGTTATTATTAATAATATTATTATTCATGTTATTATTATTATTATTCTTGTTATTTTTATTATTATTACTCTTTCATTATTTTTCTTATTATTATTATTATTATTATTATTATTATAATTATTATTATTATTATTAATATTATTGATAATATTCTTTTTATTATTTTCTTGATATTATTATTCATGTCACTGCTATTATTATTGTTATTATTATTAATCTTGTTAATATTATTATTATTATTATTATTATACTTGAAAATATTATTCTTGTTATTACCATTATTATTGTAACTATTGTTATGAGTACTCTTGTTATTATTAATAATATTATTATTCATGTTATTATAATTATTATTCTTGTTATTTTTATTATTATTACACTTTCATTATTTTTCTTATTATTATTATTATTATTATTATTATTATTATTATTATTATTATTATTATTATTATTATTATTATTATTATTCTTGATATTAATATTATTATTATTATATTTATTATTCTTGTTACTTTTATTAATATTATATCTATTATTGTTATTATTATTCTTTTTATTAATATAATTATTATTGTTACTATTATTATTGTTATCGATACTATTAATGTTATTATTATTGTTATTGTTATTGTTATTAATATTATTGTTATTATTATAATTAATATTATTATTTTTATTATTATTCTTGTTATTCTTATTCTTCTTATTCTTATTCTTGTTATTACTATTATTATTGTAACTATTGTTATGACTATTCTTGTTATAATTAATAATATTATTATTCATGTTATTATTATTATTATTATTGTTATTTTTATTATTATTACTCTTTCATTATTATTCTTATTATTAATATTATTATTATTATTATTATTATTATTATTATTATTATTATTATTCTTCTTCATAATATTATTCTTGTTTTTAATATTATTATTATTATATTTATTATTCTTGTTACTTTTATTAATATTATATCTATTTTTGTTATTATTATTCTTTTTATTAATATTATTATTATTGTTACTATTATTATTGTTATCGTTATTATTATTGTTATTATTATTGTTATTGCTATTGTTTTTGTTACTGTTATTGTTATTGTTATTGTTATTGTTTT
>NC_060957.1:3059097-3064097 GCF_910589235.1 Vespa crabro
TTATTATTAATATTATTGTTAATATTCTTTTTATTATTATTCTTGATATTATTATTCATGTCACTGCTATTATTATTGTTATTATAATTAATCTTGATAATATTATTATTATTATTATTATTATACTTGAAAATATTATTCTTGTTATTACCATTATTATTGTAACTATTGTTATGAGTACTCTTGTTATTATTAATAATATTATTATTCATGTTATTATTATTATTATTCTTGTTATTTTTATTATTATTACTCTTTCATTATTTTTCTTCTTATTATTATTTTTATTATTATTATTATTATTATTATTATTATTATTATTATTATTCTTGATAATATTATTCTTGATATTAATATTATTATTATTATATTTATTATTCTTGTTACTTTTATTAATATTAAATCTATTTATGTTATTATTATTCTTTTTATTATTATTTTTATTATTGTTACTATTATTATTGTTATCGTTATTATTATTGTTATTATTATTGTTATTGTTATTGTTTTTGCTACTGTTATTGTTATTGTTATTGTTATTGTTTTTGTTATTGTTATTGTTATTGATATTGTTATTGTTATTGTTATTGTAATTGTTATTGTTACTGTTATTGTTATTGTTATTATTATTGTTATTGTTATTGTTATTGTTATTTTTATTGTTATTGTTACTGCAACTGTTATTGTTATCATTATTATTAATATTTTTATTATTATTCTTGTTATTATTATTATTATTATTATTATTGTTAATACTCTTTTTATTATTATTCTTGCTACTGTTATTGTAATTATACTAGTTATCATGAACCTTGTTATTATATTTATTAATATTATTATTATTGTTATTATTATACGTGTAATTATTATTCCTGTTATTATCATTCTTGTTATTATTCTCATAATAATTATTATTATTATCATACTTCCTATTATTATTCTTGTTCTTATTATTATTATTATTATTATTATTATTATTATTTTTGATATTATTATTCCCGTCACTACTATTAATATTGCTATTATTATTAATCTTGTTATTATTATTATTATTATTATTATTATTATTATTATTCTTGTTACTATTATTATTAGTATATCTATTTTTGTCATTATTATTCTTGTTATTATTATTATTAATATTGGTATTATTATAATTGTTATTGTTAATGTTATTGTTATTATTATTGTTATTGTTATTGTTATTGTTTTTGTTATTGTTATTGTTATTGTTATTGTTATTGTTATTGTTATTGTTATTGATATTGTTATGGTTATTGTTATTGTTATTGTTATTGTTATTGTTATTGTTATTGATATTGTGATTGTTATTGTTATTGTTATTGTTATTGTTATTGTTATTGTTATTGTTATTGTTATTGTTATTGTTATTGTTATTTTTATTATTATTTTTACTGTTATTGTTATCGATAGTGTTATTATTATTATTGTTATTATTATTGTTAATATTATTATTATTATTCTTATTCATGTTATTACTATTATTTTTGTAGTTATTGTTATGATTATTCTAGTTTTTGTAATTATTATTATTTTTAATATTATAATTCATGTTATTAATATTAATATTATTATTATTATTATTATTGTAATTATTATTCTTGTTATTATTATTATTATTATTATTATTATTATTATTATTATTTTTCCTGTTATTATTACTATTATTATACTTGTTATTATTATAATTATTCTACATGTTATTACTAATCTTGTTATTCTTATTCTTGTTATTATTAATAATATTATTACTCATGTTATTATTATTATTATTATTGTTATTTTTATTATTATTACTCTTTCATTATTATTCTTATTATTATTATTATTATTATTATTATTATTATTATTATTATTATTATTATTATTATTATAATTACTATTATTATTATTATTATTATTATTATTATTCTTGATAATATTATTCTTGTTATTAATATTATTATTATTATATTTATTATTCTTGTTACTTTTATTAATATTATATCTATTTATGTTATTATTATTCTTTTTATTAATATTATTATTATTGTTACTATTATTATTGTTATCGTTATTATTATTGTTATTATTATTGTTATTGCTATTGTTTTTGTTACTGTTATTGTTATTGTTATTGTTATTGTTTTTGTTATTGTTATTGTTATTGTTATTGTTATTGTTATTGTTATTCTTACTGTTATTGTTACTGTTACTGTTATTGTTATCATTATTATTATTATTGTAATTATTATTCTTGTTATTATTATTATTATTATTATTATTATTGTTAATACTCTTTTTTTATTATTCTTGCTATTGTTATTGTAATTATAATAGTTATTATGAACCTTGTTATTATATTAATTATTATTATTATTATTGTTATTATTATACGTGTAATTATTATTCTTGTTATTATCATTCTTGTTATTATTCTCATAATAATTATTATTATTATCATACTTCCTATTATTATTCTTGTTCTTCTTATTATTATTATTATTATTATTCTTGTTACTATTATTATTAGTATATCTATTATTGTCATTATTATTCTTGTTATTATTATTATTATTGATATTACTATTATTGTTATTGTTATTGTTATTGTTATTGTTATTGTTATTGTTATTGTTATTTTTATGGTTATTGTTATTATTATTGTTCTTGTTATTGATATTGTTATTGTTATTGTTATTGTTATTGTTATTGTTATTGTTATTGTTATTGTTATTGTTATTGTTGTTGTTATTGTTATTGTTATTGTTATTGTTATTGTTATTGTTATTGTTATTGTTATTAATATTATTGTTATTATTATAATTAATATTATTATTTTTATTATTATTCTTGTTATTCTTATTCTTGTTATTACCATTATTATTGTAACTATTGTTATGACTATTCTTGTTATAATTTATAATATTATTATTCATGTTATTATTATTATTATTATTGTTATTTTTATTATTATTACTCTTTCATTATTATTCTTATTATTAATATTATTATTATTATTATTATTATTATTATTACTATTATTATTATTATTATTATTATTATTCTTTATAATATTATTCTTGTTTTTAATATTATTATTATTATATTTATTATTCTTGTTACTCTTATTAATATTATATCTATATTTGTTATTATTATTCTTTTTATTAATATTATTATTATTGTTACTATTATTATTGTTATCGTTATTATTATTGTTATTATTATTGTTATTGATATTGTTATTGTTATTGTTATTGTTATTGTTATTGTTATTGTTATTGTTATTGTTATTGAAATTGTTATTGTTATTGTTATTGTTATTGTTATTGTTATTGTTATTATTCTTGTTATTATTATTATTATTATTGATATTATTATTATTGTTATTGTTATTGTTATTGTTATTGCTATTAATATTACTGTCACTATTATAATTATTATTATTATTTTTATTATTATTCTTGTTATTCTTATTCTTGTTATTATCATTATTATTGTAACTATTGTTATGACTACTCTTGTTATTATTAATAATATTATTATTCATGTTATTATTATTATTATTCTTGTTATTTTTATTATTATTACTCTTTCATTATTTTTCTTATTATTATTATTATTATTATTATTATAATTATTATTATTATTATTAATATTATTGATAATATTCTTTTTATTATTTTCTTGATATTATTATTCATGTCACCACTATTATTATTGTTATTATTATTAATCTTGTTAATATTATTATTATTATTATTATTATACTTGAAAATATTATTCTTGTTATTACCATTATTATTGTAACTATTGTTATGAGTACTCTTGTTATTATTAATAATATTATTATTCATGTTATTATAATTATTATTCTTGTTATTTTTATTATTATAACTCTTTCATTATTTTTCTTATTATTATTATTATTATTATTATTATTATTATTATTATTATTATTATTATTATTATTATTATTATTATTATTCTTGATATTAATATTAATATTATTATATTTATTATTCTTGTTACTTTTATTAATATTATATATATTATTGTTATTATTATTCTTTTTATTAATATAATTATTATTGTTACTATTATTATTGTTATCGATACTATTAATGTTATTATTATTGTTATTGTTATTGTTATTAATATTATTGTTATTATTATAATTAATATTATTATTTTTATTATTATTCTTGTTATTCTTATTCTTCTTATTCTTATTCTTGTTATTACTATTATTATTGTAACTATTGTTATGACTATTCTTGTTATAATTAATAATATTACTTTTCATGTTATTATTATTATTATTATTGTTATTTTTATTATTATTACTCTTTCATTATTATTCTTATTATTAATATTATTATTATTATTATTATTATTATTATTATTATTATTATTATTATTATTATTATTATTATTCTTCATAATATTATTCTTGTTTTTAATATTATTATTATTATATTTATTATTCTTGTTACTTTTATTAATATTATATCTATTTTTGTTATTATTATTCTTTTTATTAATATTATTATTATTGTTACTATTATTATTGTTATCGTTATTATTATTGTTATTATTATTGTTATTGCTATTGTTTTTGTTACTGTTATTGTTATTGTTATTGTTATTGTTTTTGTTATTGTTATAATTATTGTTATTCTTATTGTAATTGTTATTGTTATTGTTATTGTTATTGTTATTGTTATTGTTTTTGTTATTGTTATTGTTATTGTTATTGTTATACTTATTGTTATTGTTACTGTTACTGTTATTGTTATCATTATTATTATTATTGTTATTATTATTCTTGTTATTATTATTATTATTATTATTATTATTAATACTCTTTTTATTATTAATCTTGCTATTATTATTGTAATTATACTAGTTATTATGAACCTTGTTATTATATTTATTATTATTATTATTATTGTTATTATTATACGTGTATTATTATTCTTGTTATTATCATTCTT
>NC_060957.1:3069097-3074097 GCF_910589235.1 Vespa crabro
TTCATTATTTTTCTTATTATTATTATTATTATTATTATTATTATTATTATTATTCTTGATAATATTATTCTTGATACTAATATTATTATTATTATATTTATTATTCTTGTTACTTTTATTAATATTATATCTATGATTGTTATTATTATTCTTTTTATTTATATAATTATTATTGTTACTATTATTATTGTTATCGATACTATTAATGTTATTATTATTGTTATTGTTATTATTATTATTATTATTGTTATTATTATTGTTAAAATTATTATTATTATTCTTATTCATGTTATTAATATTATTATTGTATTTATTGTTATGATTATTCTTGTTTTTTTAATTATTATTATTATTAATATTATTATTCATGTTATTAATATTAATATTATTTTTATTATTATTATTGTAATTATTATTCTTGTTATTATTATTATTATTATTATTATTATTATTATTATTATTAGTATTCCTGTTATTATTATTATTATTATACTTGTTATTATTATAATTATTCTACATGTTATTACTAATCTTGTTATTATTATTCGTGTTATAATTATCATTATTATTATTATTATTCTTATTATTCCTGTTAATACTATTCTATGTATAATTCTTATTATTATTATTATTATTATTATTATACTTGTTATTATAATTATTATAATAATTATTATTATTATTCTTGTTAATCTTATTCTTGTTATTACTATTATTATTGTTTTTCTTGTTATGATTATTCTTGTTATTATTATTCTTGTTATTATTATTATTATTATTATTATTATTATTATTATTATTATTATTATTATTATACTTGAAAATATTATTCTTGTTATTATTATTATTAATATTATAATTATTATTCTTGTTACTGTTATTATTAATATATATATATTTTTGTCATTATTATTCTTGTTATTATTATTATTATTATTGATATTATTATTATTGTTATTGTTAATGTTATTGTTATTGTTATTGTTATTGTTATTGTTATTGTTATTGTTATTGTTATTGTTATTGTTATTGTTATTGTTATTGTTATTGTTATTATTGTTATTATTATTATTAATATTATTATTTTTATTATTATTCTTGTTATTCTTATTCTTGTTATTCTTATTCTTGTTATTATTAATAATATTATTACTCATGTTATTATTATTATTATTATTGTTATTTTTATTATTATTACTCTTTCATTATTATTCTTATTATTATTATTATTATTATTATTATTATTATTATTATTA
Source organism: Vespa crabro (assembly GCF_910589235.1). Taxonomy (NCBI): domain Eukaryota; kingdom Metazoa; phylum Arthropoda; class Insecta; order Hymenoptera; family Vespidae; genus Vespa; species Vespa crabro. The sequence goes on from NC_060957.1 coordinate 3,070,354, forward strand.
TTATTATTATTACTATTATTATTATTATTATTATTATTATTATTATTATTCTTGATAATATTATTCTTGTTATTAATATTATTATTATTATATTTATTATTCTTGTTACTTTTATTAATATTATATCTATTTATGTTATTATTATTCTTTTTATTAATATTATTATTACTGTTACTATTATTATTGTTATCGTTATTTTATTGTTATTATTATTGTCATTGTTATTGTTTTTGTTACTGTTATTGTTATTGTTATTGTTATTGTTTTTGTTATTGTTATTGTTATTGTTATTGTTATTGTTATTTTTATTGTTATTGTTACTGTTACTGTTATTGTTATCATTATTATTATTATTGTAATTATTATTCTTGTTATTATTATTATTATTATTATTATTGTTAATATTCTTTTTTTATTATTCTTGCTATTGTTATTGTAATTATAATAGTTATTATGAACCTTGTTATTATATTAATTATTATTATTATTATTGTTATTATTATACGTGTAATTATTATTCTTGTTATTATCATTCTTGTTATTATTCTCATAATAATTATTATTATTATCATACTTCCTATTATTATTCTTGTTCTTATTATTATTATTATTATTATTATTCTTGTTATTATTATTCCCGTTACTACTATTAATATTGTTATTGTTATTAATCTTTTTATTATTATTATTATTATTATTATTATTCTTGTTACTATTATTATTAGTATATCTATTATTGTCATTATTAATCTTGTTATTATTATTATTATAGATATTATTATTATTGTTATTGTTATTGTTATTGTTATTGTTATTGTTATTGTTATTGTTATTTTTATGGTTATTGTTATTATTATTGTTCTTGTTATTGATATTGTTATTGTTATTGTTATTGTTATTGTTATTCTTATTGTTATTGTTATTGTTATTGTTATTGTTATTGTTATTGTTATTGTTATTGTTATTGTTATTGTTATTGTTATTGTTATTGTTATTGTTATTGTTATTGTTATTGTTATTAATATTATTGTTATTATTATAATTAATATTATAATTTTTATTATTATTCTTGTTATTCTTATTCTTGTTATTACCATTATTATTGTAACTATTGCTATGACTATTCTTGTTATAATTTATAATATTATTATTCATGTTATTATTTTTATTATTATTGTTATTTTTATTATTATTACTCTTTCATTATTATTCTTATTATTAATATTATTATTATTATTATTATTATTATTATTATTACTATTATTATTATTATTATTATTATTCTTTATAATATTATTCTTGTTTTTAATATTATTATTATTATATTTATTATTCTTGTTACTCTTATTAATATTATATCTATATTTGATATTATTATTCTTTTTATTAATATTATTATTATTGTTACTATTATTATTGTTATCGTTATTATTATTGTTATTATTATTGTTATTGATATTGTTATTGATATTGTTATTGTTATTGTTATTGTTATTGTTATTGTTATTGTTATTGTTATTGTTATTGTTATTGTTATTGTTATTGTTATTGTTATTGTTATTGTTATTGTTATTGTTATTGTTATTGTTATTGTTATTGTTATTATTCTTGTTATTATTATTATTATTATTGATATTATTATTATTGTTATTGTTATTGTTATTGTTATTGCTATTAATATTATTGTTATTATTATAATTATTATTATTATTTTTATTATTATTCTTGTTATTCTTATTCTTGTTATTACCATTATTATTGTAACTATTGTTATGACTACTCTTGTTATTATTAATAATATTATTATTCATGTTATTATTATTATTATTCTTGTTATTTTTATTATTATTACTCTTTCATTATTTTTCTTATTATTATTATTATTATTATTATTATTATAATTATTATTATTATTATTATTATTATTGTTAATATTCTTTTTATTATTATTCTTGATATTATTATTCATGTCACTGCTATTATTATTGTTATTATTATTAATCTTGTTAATATTATTATTATTATTATTATTATACTTGAAAATATTATTCTTGTTATTACCATTATTATTGTAACTATTGTTATGAGTACTCTTTTTATTATTAATAATATTATTATTCATGTTATTATTATTATTATTATTGTTATTTTTATTATTATTACTCTTTCATTATTATTCTTATTATTAATATTATTATTATTATTATTATTATTATTATTATTATTATTATTATTATTATTTTTCTTTATAATATTATTCTTGTTTTTAATATTATTATTATTATATTTATTATTCTTGTTACTTTTATTGATATTAAATCTATTTATGTTATTATTATTCTTTTTATTATTATTTTTATTATTGTTACTATTATTATTGTTATCGTTAATATTATTGTTATTATTATTGGTATTTGTTATTGTTTTTGTTACTGCTATAGTTATAGTTATTGTTATTGTTTTTGTTATTGTTATTGTTATTGTTATTGTTATTGTTATTGTTATTGTTATTGTTATTTTTATTGTTATTGTTACTGTTACTGTTTATTGTTATCATTATTATTATTATTGTTATTATTATTCTTGTTATTATTATTATTATTATACTTGTTATTATTATAATTATTCTACATGTTTTTTCTTATCATGTTATTATTATTCTTGTTATTATTATCATTATTATTATTATTATGCTTATTATTCCTGTTAATACTATTCTATTTATAATTCTTCTTATTATTATTATTATTATTACACATGTTATTATTATTATTATAATAATTATTATTATTATTCTTGTTAATCTTATTCTTGTTATTACTATTATTATTGTTTTTCTTGTTATGATTATTCTTGTTATTATTATTCTTGTTATTATTATTATTATTATTATTATTATTATTATTATTATTATTATTGTTAATATACTTTTTATTATCATTCTTGATATTATTATTCATGTCACTACTATTATTATTGTTATTATTACTAATCTTGTTAATATTATTATTATTATTATTATTATCCTTGAAAATATTATTCTTGTTATTATTATTATTAATATTATAATTATTATTCTTGTTACTTTTATTATTAATATATATATTTTTGTCATTATTATTGTTGTTATTATTATTATTATTATTGATATTATTATTTTTCTTATTGTTAATCTTATTGTTATTGTTATTGTTATTGTTATTGTTATTGTTATTGTTATCGTTATTGTTATTGTTATTGTTATTGTTATTGTTATTGTTATTGTTATTGTTATTGTTATTGTTATTGTTATTGTTATTGTTATTATTGTTATAATTATTATTAATATTATTATTTTTATTATTATTCTTGTTATTCTTATTCTTCTTATTCTTATTCTTGTTATTACTATTATTATTGTAACTATTGTTATGATTATTCTTGTTATAATTAATAATATTATTATTCATGTTATTATTATTATTATTATTGTTATTTTTATTATTATTACTCTTTCATTATTATTCTTATTATTAATATTATTATTATTATTATTATTATTATTATTATTATTATTATTATTATTATTATTATTATTATTATTATTATTATTATTATTATTCTTTATAATATTATTCTTGTTTTTAATATTATTATTATATTTATTATTCTTCTTACTTTTATTAATATTATATCTATTTTTGTTATTATTATTCTTTTTATTATTATTATTATTATTGTTACTATTATTATGCTTATCGTTAT
>NC_060957.1:3079097-3086597 GCF_910589235.1 Vespa crabro
CTATTGTTATGACTATTCTTGTTATAATTAATAATATTATTATTCATGTTATTATTATTATTATTATTGTTATTTTTATTATTATTACTCTTTCATTATTATTCTTATTATTAATAATATTATTATTATTATTATTATTATTATTATTATTACTATTATTATTATTATTATTATTATTATTATTATTATTATTATTCTTTATAATATTATTCTTGTTTTTAATATTATTATTATTATATTTATTATTCTTGTTACTTTTACTAATATTATATCTATTTTTGTTATTATTATTCTTTTTAATAATATTATTATTATTGTTACTATTATTATTGTTATCGTTATTATTATTGTTTTTATTATTGTTATAGTTATTGTTATTGTTATTGTAATTGTTAATGTTACTGTTATTGTTATTGTTATTGTTATTGTTATTGTTATTGTTATTGTTATTGTTATTGTTATTGTTATTGTTATTGTTATTGTTATTGTTATTGTTATTGTTATTGTTATTGTTATTGTTATTGTTATTGTTATTGTTTTTGTTATTGTTATTAATATTATTGTTATTATTATAATTAATATTATTATTTTTATTATTATTCTTGTTATTCTTATTCTTGTTATTACCATTATTATTGTAACTATTGTTATGACTATTCTTGTTATAATTTATAATATTATTATTCATGTTATTATTATTATTATTATTGTTATTTTTATTATTATTACTCTTTCATTATTATTCTTATTATTAATATTATTATTATTATTATTATTATTATTATTACTATTATTATTATTATTATTATTATTATTCTTTATAATATTATTCTTGTTTTTAATATTATTATTATTATATTTATTATTCTTGTTACTCTTATTAATATTATATCTATATTTGTTATTATTATTCTTTTTATTAATATTATTATTATTGTTACTATTATTATTGTTATCGTTATTATTATTGTTATTATTATTGTTATTGATATTGTTATTGATATTGTTATTGTTATTGTTATTGTTATTGATATTGTTATTGTTATTGAAATTGTTATTGTTATTGTTATTGTTATTGTTATTGTTATTGTTATTATTCTTGTTATTATTATTATTATTATTGATATTATTATTATTGTTATTGTTATTGTTATTGTTATTGCTATTAATATTACTGTTATTATTATAATTATTATTATTATTTTTATTATTATTCTTGTTATTCTTATTCTTGTTATTATCATTATTATTGTAACTATTGTTATGACTACTCTTGTTATTATTAATAATATTATTATTCATGTTATTATTATTATTATTCTTGTTATTTTTATTATTATTACTCTTTCATTATTTTTCTTATTATTATTATTATTATTATTATTATTATAATTATTATTATTATTATTTATATTATTGATAATATTCTTTTTATTATTTTCTTGATATTATTATTCATGTCACTGCTATTATTATTGTTATTATTATTAATCTTGTTAATATTATTATTATTATTATTATTATACTTGAAAATATTATTCTTGTTATTACCATTATTATTGTAACTATTGTTATGAGTACTCTTGTTATTATTAATAATATTATTATTCATGTTATTATAATTATTATTCTTGTTATTTTTATTATTATAACTCTTTCATTATTTTTCTTATTATTATTATTATTATTATTATTATTATTATTATTATTATTATTATTCTTGATAATATTATTCTTGATATTAATATTAATATTATTATATTTATTATTCTTCTTACTTTTATTAATATTATATATATTATTGTTATTATTATTCTTTTTATTAATATAATTATTATTGTTACTATTATTATTGTTATCGATACTATTAATGTTATTATTATTGTTATTGTTATTGTTATTAATATTATTGTTATTATTATAATTAATATTATTATTTTTATTATTATTCTTGTTATTCTTATTCTTCTTATTCTTATTCTTGTTATTACTATTATTATTGTAACTATTGTTATGACTATTCTTGTTATAATTAATAATATTATTATTCATGTTATTATTATTATTATTATTGTTATTTTTATTATTATTACTCTTTCATTATTATTCTTATTATTAATATTATTATTATTATTATTATTATTATTATTATTATTATTATTATTATTATTCTTCATAATATTATTCTTGTTTTTAATATTATTATTATTATATTTATTATTCTTGTTACTTTTATTAATATTATATCTATTTTTGTTATTATTATTCTTTTTATTAATATTATTATTATTGTTACTATTATTATTGTTATCGTTATTATTATTGTTATTATTATTGTTATTGCTATTGTTTTTGTTACTGTTATTGTTATTGTTATTGTTATTGTTTTTGTTATTGTTATAATTATTGTTATTGTTATTGTAATTGTTATTGTTACTGTTATTGTTATTGTTATTGTTATTGTTATTGTTATTGTTATTGTTATTGTTATTGTTATTGTTATTGTTATTGTTACTGTTACTGTTATTGTTATCATTATTATTATTATTGTTATTATTATTCTTGTTATTATTATTATTATTATTATTATTATTAATACTCTTTTTATTATTAATCTTGCTATTATTATTGTAATTATACTAGTTATTATGAACCTTGTTATTATATTTATTATTATTATTATTGTTATTATTATACGTGTAATTATTATTCTTGTTATTATCATTCTTGTTATTATTCTCATAATAATTACTATTATTATCATACTTCCTATTATTATTCTTGTTCTTATTATTATTATTATTATTATTATTCTTGTTATTATTATTCCCTTCACTACTATTGATATTGCTATTATTATTAATCTTGTTATTATTATGATTATTCTTTTTACTATTATTATTAGTATATCTATTTTTGTCATTATTATTCTTGTTATTATTATTATAATTATTGATATTATTAGTATTGTTATTGTTATTGTTATTGTTATTGTTATCATTATTATTGTTATTGTTATTGTTATTGTTATTAATATTATTGTTATTATTATAATTAATATTATTATTTTTATTATTATTCTTGTTATTCTTATTCTTGTTATTACCATTATTATTGTAACTATTGTTATGAGTACTCTTGTTATTATTTATAATATTATTATTCATGTTATTATTATTATTATTATTGTTATTTTTATTATTATTACTCTTTCATTATTATTCTTATTATTAATATTATTATTATTATTATTATTATTATTATTATTATTATTATTATTATTATTCTTCATAATATTATTCTTGTTTTTAATATTATTATTATTATATTTATTATTCTTGTTACTTTTATTAATATTATATCTATTTTTGTTATTATTATTCTTTTTATTAATATTATTATTATTGTTACTATTATTATTGTTATCGTTATTATTATTGTTATTATTATTGTTATTGCTATTGTTTTTGTTACTGTTATTGTTATTGTTATTGTTATTGTTTTTGTTATTGTTATAATTATTGTTATTGTTATTGTAATTGTTATTGTTACTGTTATTGTTATTGTTATTGTTATTGTTATTGTTATTGTTATTGTTATTGTTATTGTTATTCTTATTGTTATTGTTACTGTTACTGTTATTGTTATCATTATTATTATTATTGTAATTATTATTCTTGTTATTATTATTATTATTATTATTATTGTTAATACTCTTTTTTTATTATTCTTGCTATTGTTATTGTAATTATAATAGTTATTATGAACCTTGTTATTATATTAATTATTATTATTATTATTGTTATTATTATACGTGTAATTATTATTCTTGTTATTATCATTCTTGTTATTATTCTCATAATAATTATTATTATTATCATACTTCCTATTATTATTCTTGTTCTTCTTCTTATTATTATTATTATTATTCTTGTTACTATTATTATTAGTATATCTATTATTGTCATTATTATTCTTGTTATTATTATTATTATTGATATTATTATTATTGTTATTGTTATTGTTATTGTTATTGTTATTGTTATTGTTATTGTTATTTTTATGGTTATTGTTATTATTATTGTTCTTGTTATTGATATTGTTATTGTTATTGTTATTGTTATTGTTATTGTTATTGTTATTGTTATTGTTATTGTTTTTGTTATTGTTATTGTTATTGTTATTGTTATTGTTATTGTTATTGTTATTGTTATTGTTATTGTTATTGTTATTTTTATGGTTATTATTATTGTTCTTGTTAATGTTATTTTTATTGATATTGTTATTGTTATTGTAATTGTTATTGTTATTGTTATTGTTATTATTGTTATTATTATTATTAATATTATTATTTTTATTATTATTCTTGTTATTCTTATTCTTGTTATTCTTATTCTTGTTATTCTTATTCTTGTTATTATTAATAATATTATTACTCATGTTATTATTATTATTATTATTGTTATTTTTATTATTATTACTCTTTCATTATTATTCTTATTATTATTATTATTATTATTATTATTATTATTATTATTATTATTATTATTATTATTATTATTATTCTTGATAATATTATTCTTGATATTAATATTATTATTATTATATTTATTATTCTTGTTACTTTTATTAATATTATATCTATTTATGTTATTATTATTCTTTTTATTAATATTATTATTATTGTTACTATTATTATTGTTATCGTTATTATTATTGTTATTATTATTGTTATTGTTATTGTTTTTGTTACTGTTATTGTTATTGTTATTGTTATTGTTTTTGTTATTGTTATTGTTATTGTTATTGTTATTGTTATTGTTATTTTTATTGTTATTGTTACTGTTACTGTTATTGTTATCATTATTATTATTATTGTAATTATTATTCTTGTTATTATTATTATTATTATTATTGTTAATACTCTTTTTTTATTATTCTTGCTATTGTTATTGTAATTATAATAGTTATTATGAACCTTGTTATTATATTAATTATTATTATTATTATTGTTATTATTATACTTGTAATTATTATTCTTGTTATTATCATTCTTGTTATTATTCTCATAATAATTATTATTATTATCATACTTCCCATTATTATTCTTGTTCTTCTTATTATTATTATTATTATTATTCTTGTTATTATTATTCCCGTTACTACTATTAATATTGTTATTATTATTAATCTTTTTAATATTATTATTATTATTATTATTATTCTTGTTACTATTATTATTAGTATATCTATTATTGTCATTATTATTCTTGTTATTATTATTATTATTGATATTATTATTATTGTTATTGTTATTGTTATTGTTATTGTTATTGTTATTGTTATTGTTATTTTTATGGTTATTGTTATTATTATTGTTCTTGTTATTGATATTGTTATTGTTATTGTTATTGTTATTGTTATTGTTATTGTTATTGTTATTGTTATTGTTATTGTTATTGTTATTGTTATTATTATTATTATTGTTAATATTCTTTTTATTATTATTCTTGATATTATTATTCATGTCACTGCTATTATTATTGTTATTATTATTAATCTTGATAATATTATTATTATTATTATTATTATACTTGCAAATATTATTCTTGTTAGTACCATTATTATTGTAACTATTGTTATGAGTACTCTTGTTATTATTAATAATATTATTATTCATGTTATTATTATTATTATTCTTGTTATTTTTATTATTATTACTCTTTCATTATTTTTCTTATTATTATTATTATTATTATTATTATTATTATTATTATTATTATTATTATTATTATTATTATTATTCTTGATAATATTATTCTTGATATTAATATTATTATTATTATATTTATTATTCTTGTTACTTTTATTAAAATTATATCTATTATTGTTATTATTATTCTTTTTATTAATATAATTATTATTGTTACTATTATTATTGTTATCGATACTATTAATGTTATTATTATTGTTATTGTTATTGTTATTAATATTATTGTTATTATTATAATTAATATTATTATTTTTATTATTATTCTTGTTATTCTTATTCTTGTTATTCTTATTCTTGTTATTACTATTATTATTGTAACTATTGTTATGACTATTCTTGTTATAATTAATTATATTATTTTTCATGTTATTATTATTATTATTATTGTTATTTTTATTATTATTACTCTTTCATTATTATTCTTATTATTAATATTATTATTATTATTATCATTATTATTATTATTATTATTATTATTATTATTATTATTATTATTATTATTATTATTCTTCATAATATTATTCTTGTTTTTAATATTATTATTATTATATTTATTATTCTTGTTACTTTTATTAATATTATATCTATTATTGTTATTATTATTCTTTTTATTAATATAATTATTATTGTTACTATTATTATTGTTATCGATACTATTAATGTTATTATTATTGTTATTGTTATTGTTATTAATATTATTGTTATTATTATAATTAATATTATTATTTTTATTTTTATTCTTGTTATTCTTATTCTTCTTATTCTTATTCTTGTTATTACTATTATTATTGTAACTATTGTTATGACTATTCTTGTTATAAATAATAATATTATTTTTCATGTTATTATTATTATTATTATTGTTATTTTTATTATTATTACTCTTTCATTATTATTCTTATTATTAATATTATTATTATTATTATTATTATTATTATTATTATTATTATTATTATTATTCTTCATAATAATATTCTTGTTTTTAATATTATAATTATTATATTTATTATTCTTGTTACTTTTATTAATTTTATGTCTATTTTTGTTATTATTATTCTTTTCATTAATATAATTATTATTGTTACTATTATTATTGTTATCGTTATTATTATTGTTATTATTATTGTTATTGCTATTGTTTTTGTTACTGTTATTGTTATTGTTATTGTTATTGTTTTTGTTATTGTTATAGTTATTGTTATTGTTATTGTAATTGTTATTGTTACTGTTATTTTTATTGTTATTGTTATTGTTATTGTTATTGTTATTGTTATTGTTATTGTTATTGTTATTGTTATTGTTATTTTTATTGTTATTGTTACTGTTACTGTTATTGTTATCATTATTATTATTATTGTTATTATTATTCTTGTTATTATTATTATTATTATTATTATTGTTAATACTCTTTTTATTATTAATCTTGCTATTGTTATTGTAATTATACTAGTTATTATGAACCTTGTTATTATATTTATTATTATTATTATTATTGTTATTATTATACGTGTAATTATTATTCTTGTTATTATCATTCTTGTTATTCTTCTCATAATAATTATTATTATTATCATACTTCCTATTATTATTCTTGTTCTTATTTTTATTATTATTATTATTATTCTTGTTACTATTATTATTAGTATATCTATTTTTGTCATTATTATTCTTGTTATAATTATTATTATTATTGATATTATTATTATTGTTATTGTTATTGTTATTGT
>NC_060957.1:3099097-3101597 GCF_910589235.1 Vespa crabro
TATTGTTACTGTTACTGTTATTGTTATCATTATTATTATTATTGTTATTATTATTCTTGTTATTATTATTATTATTATTATTATTGTTAATACTCTTTTTATTATTAATCTTGCTATTGTTATTGTAATTATACTAGTTATTATGAACCTTGTTATTATATTTATTATTATTATTATTATTGTTATTATTATACGTGTAATTATTATTCTTGTTATTATCATTCTTGTTATTCTTCTCATAATAATTATTATTATTATCATACTTCCTATTATTATTCTTGTTCTTATTTTTATTATTATTATTATTATTCTTGTTACTATTATTATTAGTATATCTATTTTTGTCATTATTATTCTTGTTATTATTATTATTATTATTGATATTATTATTATTGTTATTGTTATTGTTATTGTTATTGAAATTGTTATTGTTATTTTTATGGTTATTGTTATTATTATTGTTCTTGTTATTGATATTGTTATTGTTATTGTTATTGTTATTGTTATTGTTATTGTTATTGTTATTGTTATTGTTATTGTTATTGTTATTGTTATTGTTATTGTTTTTTTATTGATATTGTTATTGTTATTGTTATTGTTATTATTATTGTTATTGTTATTATTCTTGATAATATTATTCTTGATATTAATATTATTATTATTATATTTATTATTCTTGTTACTTTTATTAATATTATATCTATTATTGTTATTATTAATCTTTTTATTAATATAATTATTAATGTTACTATTATTATTGTTATCGATACTAATAATGTTATTATTATTGTTATTGTTATTGTTATTAATATTATTGTTATTATTATAATTAATATTATTATTTTAATTATTATTCTTGTTATTCTTATTCTTCTTATTCTTATTCTTGTTATTACTATTATTATTGTAACTATTGTTATGACTATTCTTGTTATAATTAATAATATTGTTATTCATGTTATTATTATTATTATTATTGTTATTTTTATTATTATTACTCTTTCATTATTATTCTTATTATTAATAATATTATTATTATTATTATTATTATTATTATTACTATTATTATTATTATTATTATTATTATTATTATTATTATTATTATTCTTTATAATATTATTCTTGTTTTTAATATTATTATTATTATATTTATTATTCTTCTTACTTTTATTAATATTATATCTATTTTTGTTATTATTATTCTTTTTATTATTATTATTATTATTGTTACTATTATTATTGTTATCGTTATTATTATTGGTATTATTATTGTTATTGCTATTGTTTTGTTACTGTTATTGTTATTGTTATTTTTATTGTTATTGTTACTGTTACTGTTATTGTTATCATTATTATTATTATTGTTATTATTATTCTTGTTATTATTATTATTATTATTATTATTGTTAATAATCTTTTTATTATTAATCTTGCTATTGTTATTGTAATTATAATAGTTATTATGAACCTTGTTATTATATTTATTATTATTATTATTATTGTTAATATTATACGTGTAATTATTATTCTTGTTATTATCATTCTTGTTATTATTCTCATAATAATTATTATTATTATCATACTTCCTATTATTATTCTTGTTCTTATTATTATTATTATTATTATTATTCTTGTTATTATTATTCCCGTCACTACTATTGATATTGCTATTATTATTAATCTTGTTATTATTATTATTATTCTTGTTACTATTATTATTAGTATATCTATTTTTGTCATTATTATTCTTGTTATTATTATTATTATTATTGATATTATTGTTATTGTTATTGTTATTGTTTTTGTTATTGTTATTGTTATTGTTATTGTTATTGTTATTGTTATTGTTATTGTTATTGTTATTGTTATTGTTATTTTTATGGTTATTATTATTGTTCTTGTTAATGTTATTTATATTGATATTGTTATTGTTATTGTAATTGTTATTGTTATTGTTATTGTTATTATTGTTATTATTATTATTAATATTATTATTTTTATTATTATACTTGTTATTCTTATTCTTGTTATTCTTATTCTTGTTATTATTAATAATATTATTACTCATGTTATTATTATTATTATTATTGTTATTTTTATTATTATTAATCTTTCATTATTATTCTTATTATTATTATTATTATTATTATTATTATTATTATTATTATTATTATTATTATTATTATTATTATTATTATTATTCTTGATAATATTATTCTTGATATTAATATTATTATTATTATATTTATTATTCTTGTTACTTTTATTAATATTATATCTATTTATGTTATTATTATTCTTTTTATTAATATTATTATTATTGTTACTATTATTATTGTTATCGTTATTATTATTGTTATTATTATTGTTATTGTTATTGTTTTTGTTACTGTTATTGTTATTGTTATTGTTATTGTTTTTGTTATTGTTATTGTTATTGTTATTGTTATTGTTATTTTTACTGTTATTGTTACTGTTACTGTTATTGTTATCATTATTA
>NC_060957.1:3106597-3110611 GCF_910589235.1 Vespa crabro
TATTGTCCTTATTATTCTTGTTATTATTATTATTATTGATATTATTATTATTGTTATTGTTATTGTTATTGTTATTGATATTGTTATTTTTATGGTTATTGTTATTATTATTGTTCTTGTTATTGATATTGTTATTGTTATTGTTATTGTTATTGTTATTGTTATTGTTATTGTTATTGTTATTGTTATTGTTATTGTTATTGTTATTGTTATTGTTATTGTTATTATTATTATTATTGTTAATATTCTTTTTATTATTATTCTTGATATTATTATTCATGTCACTGCTATTATTATTGTTATTATTATTAATCTTGATAATATTATTATTATTATTATTATTATACTTGCAAATATTATTCTTGTTAGTACCATTATTATTGTAACTATTGTTATGAGTACTCTTGTTATTATTAATAATATTATTATTCATGTTATTATTATTATTATTCCTGTTATTTTTATTATTATTACTCTTTCATTATTTTTCTTATTATTATTATTATTATTATTATTATTATTATTATTATTATTATTATTATTATTATTATTCTTGATAATATTATTCTTGATATTAATATTATTATTATTATATTTATTATTCTTGTTACTTTTATTAAAATTATATCTATTATTGTTATTATTATTCTTTTTATTAATATAATTATTATTGTTACTATTATTATTGTTATCGATACTATTAATGTTATTATTATTGTTATTGTTATTGTTATTAATATTATTGTTATTATTATAATTAATATTATTATTTTTATTATTATTCTTGTTATTCTTATTCTTGTTATTACTATTATTATTGTAACTATTGTTATGACTATTCTTGTTATAATTAATAATATTATTTTTCATGTTATTATTATTATTATTATTGTTATTTTTATTATTATTACTCTTTCATTATTATTCTTATTATTAATATTATTATTATTATTATCATTATTATTATTATTATTATTATTATTATTATTATTATTATTATTATTATTATTATTCTTCATAATATTATTCTTGTTTTTAATATTATTATAATTATATTTATTATTCTTGTTACTTTTATTAATATTATATCTATTATTGTTATTATTATTCTTTTTATTAATATAATTATTATTGTTACTATTATTATTGTTATCGATACTATTAATGTTATTATTATTGTTATTGTTATTGTAATTAATATTATTGTTATTATTATGATTAATATTATTATTTTTATTTTTATTCTTGTTATTCTTATTCTTCTTATTCTTATTCTTGTTATTACTATTATTATTGTAACTATTGTTATGACTATTCTTGTTATAAATAATAATATTATTTTTCATGTTATTATTATTATTATTATTGTTATTTTTATTATTATTACTCTTTCATTATTATTCTTATTATTAATATTATTATTATTATTATTATTATTATTATTATTATTATTATTATTATTCTTCATAATAATATTCTTGTTTTTAATATTATAATTATTATATTTATTATTCTTGTTACTTTTATTAATATTATATCTATTTTTGTTATTATTATTATTTTCATTAATATAATTATTATTGTTACTATTATTATTGTTATCTTTATTATTATTGTTATTATTATTGTTATTGCTATTGTTTTTGTTACTGTTATTGTTATTGTTATTGTTATTGTTTTTGTTATTGTTATAGTTATTGTTATTGTTATTGTAATTGTTATTGTTACTGTTATTTTTATTGTTATTGTTATTGTTATTGTTATTGTTATTGTTATTGTTATTGTTATTGTTATTGTTATTGTTATTTTTATTGTTATTGTTACTGTTACTGTTATTGTTATCATTATTATTATTATTGTTATTATTATTCTTGTTATTATTATTATTATTATTATTATTGTTAATACTCTTTTTTTTTTATTCTTGCTATTGCTATTGTAATTATACTAGTTATTATGAACCTTGTTATTATATTTATTATTATTATTATTATTGTTATTATTATACGTGTAATTATTATTCTTGTTATTATCATTCTTGTTATTCTTCTCATAATAATTATTATTATTATCATACTTCCTATTATTATTCTTGTTCTTATTTTTATTATTATTATTATTATTCTTGTTACTATTATTATTAGTATATCTATTTTTGTCATTATTATTCTTGTTATTATTATTATTATTATTGATATTATTATTATTGTTATTGTTATTGTTATTGTTATTGAAATTGTTATTGTTATTTTTATGGTTATTGTTATTATTATTGTTCTTGTTATTGATATTGTTATTGTTATTGTTATTGTTATTGTTATTGTTATTGTTATTGTTATTGTTATTGTTATTGTTATTGTTATTGTTATTGTTATTGTTATTGTTATTGTTATTGATATTGTTATTGTTATTGTTATTGTTATTATTATTGTTATTGTTATTATTCTTGATAATATTATTCTTGATATTAATATTATTATTATTATATTTATTATTCTTGTTACTTTTATTAATATTATATCTATTATTGTTATTATTAATCTTTTTATTAATATAATTATTAATGTAACTATTATTATTGTTATCGATACTAATAATGTTATTATTATTGTTATTGTTATTGTTATTAATATTATTGATATTATTATAATTAATATTATTATTTTTATTATTATTCTTGTTATTCTTATTCTTCTTATTCTTATTCTTGTTATTATTATTCCCGTTACTACTATTAATATTGTTATTATTATTAATCTTTTTAATATTATTATTATTATTATTATTATTCTTGTTACTATTATTATTAGTATATCTATTATTGTCCTTATTATTCTTGTTATTATTATTATTATTGATATTATTATTATTGTTATTGTTATTGTTATTGTTATTGATATTGTTATTTTTATGGTTATTGTTATTATTATTGTTCTTGTTATTGATATTGTTATTGTTATTGTTATTGTTATTGTTATTGTTATTGTTATTGTTATTGTTATTGTTATTGTTATTGTTATTGTTATTGTTATTGTTATTATTATTATTATTGTTAATATTCTTTTTATTATTATTCTTGATATTATTATTCATGTCACTGCTATTATTATTGTTATTATTATTAATCTTGATAATATTATTATTATTATTATTATTATACTTGCAAATATTATTCTTGTTAGTACCATTATTATTGTAACTATTGTTATGAGTACTCTTGTTATTATTAATAATATTATTATTCATGTTATTATTATTATTATTCTTGTTATTTTTATTATTATTACTCTTTCATTATTTTTCTTATTATTATTATTATTATTATTATTATTATTATTATTATTATTATTATTATTATTATTATTATTCTTGATAATATTATTCTTGATATTAATATTATTATTATTATATTTATTATTCTTGTTACTTTATTAATATTATATCTATTATTGTTATTATTATTCTTTTTATTAATATAATTATTATTGTTACTATTATTATTGTTATCGATACTATTAATGTTATTATTATTGTTATTGTTATTGTTATTAATATTATTGTTATTATTATAATTAATATTATTATTTTTATTATTATTCTTGTTATTCTTATTCTTGTTATTCTTATTCTTGTTATTACTATTATTATTGTAACTATTGTTATGACTATTCTTGTTATAATTAATAATATTATTTTTCATGTTATTATTATTATTATTGTTATTATTATTTTTATTATTATTACTCTTTCATTATTATTCTTATTATTAATATTATTATTATTATTATCATTATTATTATTATTATTATTATTATTATTATTATTATTATTATTATTATTATTATTCTTCATAATATTATTCTTGTTTTTTATATTATTATAATTATATTTATTATTCTTGTTACTTTTATTAATATTATATCTATTATTGTTATTATTATTCTTTTTATTAATATAATTATTATTGTTACTATTATTATTGTTATCGATACTATTAATGTTATTATTATTTAT
>NC_060957.1:3110811-3113311 GCF_910589235.1 Vespa crabro
ATTATTATTCTTGTTAATCTTATTCTAGTTATTAGTATTATTATTGTTTTTCTTGTTATGATTATTCTTGTTATTATTATTCTTGTTATTATTATTATTATTATTATTATTATTATTATTATTATTATTATTATTATTAATATTCTTTTTATTGTTATTATTGATATTATTATTCATGTCACTACTATTATTATTATTATTATTATTAATCTTGTTAATATTGTTATTATTATTATTATTATACTTGAAATATTATTCTTGTTATTATTATTATTAATATTATAATTATTATTCTTGTTACTGTTATCATTAGTATATATATTTTTGTCATTATTATTCTTGTTATTATTATTATTATTATTGTTATTATTATTATTGTTATTGTTATTGTTATTGTTATTGGTTATTGTTATTGTTATTGTTATTGTTATTGTTATTGTTATTGTTATTGTTATTGTTATTGTTATTGTTATTGTTATTGTTATTGTTATTGTTATTGTTATTATTATTTTTTATTGTTATTGTTAATGTTATTGTTATTTTTATCATTATAATTACTATTGTTATTATTATTCTTGTTATTATTATTATTATTATTATTAGTATTGTAAATATTCTTTTTATTATTATACTTCCTATTATTATTCTTGTTCTTATTATTATTAATTATTATTATTATTCTTGTTATTATTAATAATCTTGTTATTATTATTATTATTATTATTATTATTATACTTGAAAATATTATTCTTGTTATTATTATTATTAATATTATAATTATTTTTCTTGTTACTATTATTATTAGTATATCTATTTTTGTCATTAATATTCTTGTAATTATTATTATTATTAATGATATTATTATTATTGTTATTGTTATTGTTATTGTCATTTTATTGTTATTGTTATAGTTATTGTTATAATAATTATTATTATTATTCTTGTTTTTATTATTATTGTCATTATTATTATTATTATTATTCTTGTTATTATTAATCTTGTTATAATTATTATTATTCTTGTTATTATTATTATTGTTATTATTATTATTATTATTATTATTGGTATTATTTATCTTATTATAATTATTATTATTATTCTTGTCATTACTATACTTTTTTTATTAATATTATTATTCTTGTTATTATTAATGATGTTTTAATTATTATAATTATTCTAGTCATTATTATAACATTTTATTATTAATATTCTTATTCTTGTTATTATTATACTTGTTATTATTATTATTATTATTTTTGTTAATATTAATCTTGTCATTATTATTATCAATATTATTCTAGTAATTATTATTATTTCTCTACTTGTTATTATTATTATTATTACTATTCTACATGTTATTATTAATCTTGTTATTATTATTCTTGTTATTATTATCATTATTATTATTATTATTCTTATTATTCCTGTTAATACTATTCTATTTATTATTATTATTATTATTCTTATTATTATTATTATTATTATTATAATAATTATTATTATTAGTCTTGTTAATCTTATTCTTGTTATTATTATTATTATTGTTTTTCTTGTTATGATTATTCTTGTTATTATTATTATTATTGTTTTTCTTGTTATGATTATTCTTGTTATTATTATTCTTGTTATTATTATTATTATTATTATTATTATTATTGATATTGTTATTGTTATTGTTATTGTTATTGTTATTGTTATTAATATTATTGTTATTATATTTATTATTCTTGTTACTATTATTAATATTATATCTATTTTTGATATTTTTATTCTTTTTTATTAATATTATTATTAATGTTATTGTTATTGCTATTGTTATTGTTATTGTTATTGTTATTGTTATTGTTATTGTTAATGTTATTATAATTATTGTTATTATTATAATAAATTTTATTATTTTTATTATTATTCTTGTTATTCTTATTCTTGTTATTACCATTATTATTGTAAACTATTGTTATGACTACTCTTGTTATTATTAATAATATTATTAATCATGTTATTATTATTTTTATTCTTGTTATTTTTATTATTATTACTCTTACATTATTATTCGTATTATTATTATTACTATTATTATTATTATTATTATTATTCTTGATAATATTATTCTTTGTTATTAATATTATTATTATTACATTAATTAATCTTGTTACTTTTATTAATATTATATCTATTTTTATTATTATTATTCGTTTTATTAATATTATTATTATTGTTACTATTATTATTGTTATCGTTATAATTACTGTTATTATTATTGTTATTGTTATTGTTTTTGTTACTGTTATTGTCATTGTTATTGTTATTGTTTTTGTTATTGTTATTGTTATTGATATTGTTATTGTTATTGTTATTGTTATTCCTATTGTTATTGTTATTGTTATTGTTATTGTTATTGTTATTGCTATTGCTATGGTTATTGTTTATTGTTATTGTTATTGTTATTTTTATTGTAATTGTTACTGTTATAGTTATCGTTATTGTTATTATATATATT
>NC_060957.1:3118311-3125811 GCF_910589235.1 Vespa crabro
TTATTGTTATTATTATAATAAATTTTATTATTTTTATTATTATTCTTGTTATTCTTATTCTTGTTATTACCATTATTATTGTAACTATTGTTATGACTACTCTTGTTATTATTAATAATATTATTAATCATGTTATTATTATTTTTATTCTTGTTATTTTTATTATTATTACTCTTACATTATTATTCGTATTATTATTATTACTATTATTATTATTATTATTATTATTCTTGATAATATTATTCTTGTTATTAATATTATTATTATTACATTAATTAATCTTGTTACTTTTATTAATATTATATCTATTTTTATTATTATTATTCGTTTTATTAATATTATTATTATTGTTACTATTATTATTGTTATCGTTATAATTACTGTTATTATTATTGTTATTGTTATTGTTTTTGTTACTGTTATTGTCATTGTTATTGTTATTGTTTTTGTTATTGTTATTGTTATTGTTATTGATATTGTTATTGTGATTGTTATTGTTATTGTTATTGTTATTGTTATTGTTATTGTTATTGTTATTGTTATTGTTATTGTTATTGTAATTGTTATTGTTATTGTTATTGTTATTGTTATTTTTATTGTAATTGTTACTGTTATAGTTATCGTTATTGTTATTATTATTATTGTTATTATTATTATTAATATTATTATTATTATTCTTATTCTTGTTATTACTATTATTATTGTAATTATTCTTATGATTATTCTTGTTTTAATAATTAATATTATTATTCATGTTATTAATAATAATATTATTATTATAGTTATTATTATTATTATTATTATTATTCTTGTTATTATTATTATTATTATTATTATTGTTCTACATGTTATTACTAATCTTGTTATTATTATTATTATTCTTATCATTCCTGTTAATACTATTCTATTTATAATTCTTATTATTTTTATTATTATTATTACACTTGTTATTATTATTATTATAATAATTATTATTATTATTCTTGTTAATCTTATTCTAGTTATTAGTATTTTTATTGTTCTTCTTGTTATGATTATTCTTGTTATTATTATTCTTATTATTATTATTATTATCATTATTATTATTATTATTATTATTATTATTAATATTATTATTATTGTTAATATTCTTTTTAATATTATTCTTGATATTATTATTCTTGTCACTACTATTATTATTGTTATTATTACTAATCTTGTTAATATTATTATTATTATTATTATTATTATACTTGAAAATATTATTCTTGTTATTATTATTATTAATATTATAATTATTATTCTTGTTACTGTTATTATTAGTATATCTATTTTTGTCATTATTATTCTTGTTATTATTATTATTATTATTGATATTATTATTATTGTTATTGTTATTGTTATTGTTATTGTTATTGTTATTGTTATTGTTATAGTTATTTTTATTTTTATTGTTATTGTAAGAGTTATTGTTATTGTTATCATTATTATTGTTATTGTTATTGTTATTGTTATTGTTATTAAAATTATTTTTATTATTATAATTAATATTATTATTTTTATTATTATTCTTGTTATACTTATTCTTGTTATTACCATTATTATTGTAACTTTTGTTATGACTACTCTTGTTATTATTAATAATATTATTAATCATGTTATTATTATTATTATTCTTGTTATTTTTATTATAATTACTCTTACATTATTATTCGTATTATTATTATTATTATTATTATTATTATTATTATTCTTGATAATATTATTCTTGTTATTAATATTATTATTATTATATTAATTAATCTTGTTACTTTTATTAATATTATATCTATTTTTGTTATTATTCTTCTTTTTATTAATAATATTATTATTCTTACTATTATTATTCTTCTCGTTATAATTATTGTTATCGTTACCATTATTGATATTGTTATTGTTATTGTTATTGTTATCGTTATTTTTATTGTTATTGTTATTGTTATTTTTATTGTTATTATTATTGTTATGTTTATTGTAATTATTACTGTTATAGTTATCGTTATTGTTATTATTATTATTGTTATTATTATTATTAATATTATTATTATTATTCTTATTCTTGTTATTACTATAATTATTGTAATTATTCTTATGATTATTCTTGTTTTAATAATTAATATTATTATTCATGTTATTAATATTAATATTATTATTATAGTTATTATTATTATTATTATTATTATTCTTGTTATTATTATTATTATTACTATTATTATTATTATTATTATTATTATTATTATTATTATTATTATTATTATTGTTATTATTCTTATTATTCCTGTTAATACTATTCTATTTATAATTCTTATTATTTTTATTATTATTATTACACTTGTTATTATTATTATTATACTAATTATTATTATTATTCTTGTTAATCTTATTCTACTTATTAGTATTATAATTGTTTTTCTTGTTATGATTATTCTTGTTATTATTATTCTTGTTATTATTATTATTATCATTATTATTATTATTATTATTATTATTATTATTATTTTTATTATTATTATTATTATTATTCTTGATAATATTGTTCTTGTTATTAATATTATTATTATTATATTTATTAATCTTGTTACTTTTATTAATATTATATCTATATTTGTTATTATTATTCTTTTTATTAATATTATTATTATTGTTACTATTATTATTGTTATCGTTATAATTATTGTTATTATTATTGTTATTGTTATTGTTTTTGTTACTGTTATTGTCATTGTTATTGTTATTGTTTTTGTTATTGTTATTGTTATTGTTATTGTTATTGTTATTGTTATTGTTATTGTTATTGTTATTGTTATTGTTTTTGCTTTTGTTACTGTTATTGTTATTGATATTGTTATTGTTATTGTTTTTGTTATTGTTATATTTATTGTTATTTTTATTGTTATTGTAACTGTTATTGTTATTGTTATCATTATTATTGTTATTGTTACTGTTATTGTTATCGTTATTGTTATTTTTATTGTTATTGTAACTGTTATTGTTATTGTTATCATTATTATTGTTATTGTTACTGTTATTGTTATCGTTATTGTTATTATTATTATTGTTATTATTATTATTAATATTATTATTATTATTCTTATTCTTGTTATTACTATTATTATTGTAATTATTCTTATGATTATTCTTGTTTTAATAATTAATATTATTATTCATGTTATTAATATTAATATTATTATTATAGTTATTATTATTATTATTATTATTATTCTTGTTATTATTATTATTATTACTATTATTATTATTATTATTATTATTATTATTATTCTTGTTATTATTATTATTATTCCTGTTAATACTATTCTATTTATAATTCTTATTATTTTTATTATTATTATTACACTTGTTATTATTATTATTATAATAATTATTATTATTATTCTTGTTAATCTTATTCTAGTTATTAGTATTATTATTGTTTTTCTTGTTATGATTATTCTTGTTATTATTATTCTTGTTATTATTATTATTATTATTATTATTATTATTATTATTATTATTATTATTATTAATATTCTTTTTATTGTTATTATTGATATTATTATTCATGTCACTACTATTATTATTATTATTATTATTAATCTTGTTAATATTGTTATTATTATTATTATTATACTTGAAAATATTATTCTTGTTATTATTATTATTAATATTATAATTATTATTCTTGTTACTGTTATCATTAGTATATATATTTTTGTCATTATTATTCTTGTTATTATTATTATTATTATTGTTATTATTATTATTGTTATTGTTATTGTTATTGTTATTGTTATTGTTATTGTTATTGTTATTGTTATTGTTACTGTTATTGTTATTGTTATTGTTATTGTTATTGTTATTGTTATTGTTATTGTTATTGTTATTGTTATTATTATTTTTATTGTTATTGTTAATGTTATTGTTATTTTTATCATTATAATTACTATTGTTATTATTATTCTTGTTATTATTATTATTATTATTATTAGTATTGTAAATATTCTTTTTATTATTATACTTCCTATTATTATTCTTGTTCTTATTATTATTATTATTATTATTATTCTTGTTATTATTAATAATCTTGTTATTATTATTATTATTATTATTATTATTATACTTGAAAATATTATTCTTGTTATTATTATTATTAATATTATAATTATTTTTCTTGTTACTATTATTATTAGTATATCTATTTTTGTCATTAATATTCTTGTAATTATTATTATTATTAATGATATTATTATTATTGTTATTGTTATTGTTATTGTCATTTTATTGTTATTGTTATAGTTATTGTTATAATAATTATTATTATTATTCTTGTTATTATTATTATTGTCATTATTATTATTATTATTATTCTTGTTATTATTAATCTTGTTATAATTATTATTATTCTTGTTATTATTATTATTGTTATTATTATTATTATTATTATTATTGGTATTATTTATCTTATTATAATTATTATTATTATTCTTGTCATTACTATACTTTTTTTATTAATATTATTATTCTTGTTATTATTAATGATGTTTTAATTATTATAATTATTCTAGTCATTATTATACATTTTATTATTAATATTCTTATTCTTGTTATTATTATACTTGTTATTATTATTATTATTATTTTTGTTAATATTAATCTTGTCATTATTATTATCAATATTATTCTAGTAATTATTATTATTTCTCTACTTGTTATTATTATTATTATTACTATTCTACATGTTATTATTAATCTTGTTATTATTATTCTTGTTATTATTATCATTATTATTATTATTATTCTTATTATTCCTGTTAATACTATTCTATTTATTATTATTATTATTATTCTTATTTCTATTGTTATTATTATTATTATAATAATTATTATTATTAGTCTGGTTAATCTTATTCTTGTTATTATTATTATTATTGTTTTTCTTGTTATGATTATTCTTGTTATTATTATTATTATTGTTTTTCTTGTTATGATTATTCTTGTTATTATTATTCTTGTTATTATTATTATTATTATTATTATTATTATTGATATTGTTATTGTTATTGTTATTGTTATTGTTATTGTTATTAATATTATTGTTATTATATTTATTATTCTTGTTACTATTATTAATATTATATCTATTTTTGATATTTTTATTCTTTTTATTAATATTATTATTAATGTTATTGTTATTGCTATTGTTATTGTTATTGTTATTGTTATTGTTATTGTTATTGTTAATGTTATTATAATTATTGTTATTATTATAATAAATTTTATTATTTTTATTATTATTCTTGTTATTCTTATTCTTGTTATTACCATTATTATTGTAACTATTGTTATGACTACTCTTGTTATTATTAATAATATTATTAATCATGTTATTATTATTTTTATTCTTGTTATTTTTATTATTATTACTCTTACATTATTATTCGTATTATTATTATTACTATTATTATTATTATTATTATTATTCTTGATAATATTATTCTTGTTATTAATATTATTATTATTACATTAATTAATCTTGTTACTTTTATTAATATTATATCTATTTTTATTATTATTATTCGTTTTATTAATATTATTATTATTGTTACTATTATTATTGTTATCGTTATAATTACTGTTATTATTATTGTTATTGTTATTGTTTTTGTTACTGTTATTGTCATTGTTATTGTTATTGTTTTTGTTATTGTTATTGTTATTGATATTGTTATTGTTATTGTTATTGTTATTCCTATTGTTATTGTTATTGTTATTGTTATTGTTATTGTTATTGTTATTGTAATTGTTATTGTTATTGTTATTGTTATTGTTATTTTTATTGTAATTGTTACTGTTATAGTTATCGTTATTGTTATTATTATTATTGTTATTATTATTATTAATATTATTATTATTATTCTTATTCTTGTTATTACTATTATTATTGTAATTATTCTTATTATTATTCTTGTTTTAATAATTAATATTATTATTCATGTTATTAATAATAATATTATTATAATAGTTATTATTATTATTATTATTATTATTCTTGTTATTATTATTATTATTATTATTATTGTTCTACATGTTATTACTAATCTTGTTATTATTATTATTATTCTTATCATTCCTGTTAATACTATTCTATTTATAATTCTTATTATTTTTATTATTATTATTACACTTGTTATTATTATTATTATAATAATTATTATTAATATTCTTGTTAATCTTATTCTAGTTATTAGTATTTTTATTGTTCTTCTTGTTATGATTATTCTTGTTATTATTATTATTATTATTATTATTATTAACATTATTATTATTATTATTATTATTATTATTATTAATATTATTATTATTGTTAATATTCTATTTAATATTATTCTTGATATTATTATTCTTGTCACTACTATTATTATTGTTATTATTACTAATCTTGTTAATATTATTATTATTATTATTATTATTATACTTGAAAATATTATTCTTGTTATTATTATTATTAATATTATAATTATTATTCTTGTTACTGTTATTATTAGTATATCTATTTTTGTCATTATTATTCTTGTTATTATTATTATTATTATTGATATTATTATTATTGTTATTGTTATTGTTATTGTTATTGTTATTGTTATTGTTATTGTTATAGTTATTTTTATTTTTATTGTTATTGTAAGAGTTATTGTTATTGTTATCATTATTATTGTTATTGTTATTGTTATTGTTATTGTTATTAAAATTATTTTTATTATTATAATTAATATTATTATTTTTATTATTATTCTTGTTATACTTATTCTTGTTATTACCATTATTATTGTAACTTTTGTTATGACTACTCTTGTTATTATTAATAATATTATTAATCATGTTATTATTATTATTATTCTTGTTATTTTTATTATAATTACTCTTACATTATTATTCGTATTATTATTATTATTATTATTATTATTATTATTATTCTTGATAATATTATTCTTGTTATTAATATTATTATTATTATATTAATTAATCTTGTTACTTTTATTAATATTATATCTATTTTTTTTATTATTCTTCTTTTTATTAATAATATTATTATTCTTACTATTATTATTCTTCTCGTTATAATTATTGTTATCGTTACCATTATTGATATTGTTATTGTTATTGTTATTGTTATCGTTATTTTTATTGTTATTGTTATTGTTATTTTTATTGTTATTATTATTGTTATGTTTATTGTAATTATTACTGTTATAGTTATCGTTATTGTTATTATTATTATTGTTATTATTATTATTAATATTATTACTATTATTCTTATTCTTGTTATTACTATAATTATTGTAATTATTCTTATGATTATTCTTGTTTTAATAATTAATATTATTATTCATGTTATTAATATTAATATTATTATTATAGTTATTATTATTATTATTATTATTATTCTTGTTATTATTATTATTATTACTATTATTATTATTATTA
>NC_060957.1:3130811-3140811 GCF_910589235.1 Vespa crabro
TACTCTTGTTATTATTAATAATATTATTAATCATGTTATTATTATTATTATTCTTGTTATTTTTATTATAATTACTCTTACATTATTATTCGTATTATTATTATTATTATTATTATTATTATTATTATTCTTGATAATATTATTCTTGTTATTAATATTATTATTATTATATTAATTAATCTTGTTACTTTTATTAATATTATATCTATTTTTGTTATTATTCTTCTTTTTATTAATAATATTATTATTCTTACTATTATTATTCTTCTCGTTATAATTATTGTTATCGTTACCATTATTGATATTGTTATTGTTATTGTTATTGTTATCGTTATTTTTATTGTTATTGTTATTGTTATTTTTATTGTTATTATTATTGTTATGTTTATTGTAATTATTACTGTTATAGTTATCGTTATTGTTATTATTATTATTGTTATTATTATTATTAATATTATTATTATTATTCTTATTCTTGTTATTACTATAATTATTGTAATTATTCTTATGATTATTCTTGTTTTAATAATTAATATTATTATTCATGTTATTAATATTAATATTATTATTATAGTTATTATTATTATTATTATTATTATTCTTGTTATTATTATTATTATTACTATTATTATTATTATTATTATTATTATTATTATTATTATTATTATTATTATTATTGTTATTATTCTTATTATTCCTGTTAATACTATTCTATTTATAATTCTTATTATTTTTATTATTATTATTACACTTGTTATTATTATTATTATACTAATTATTATTATTATTCTTGTTAATCTTATTCTACTTATTAGTATTATAATTGTTTTTCTTGTTATGATTATTCTTGTTATTATTATTCTTGTTATTATTATTATTATCATTATTATTATTATTATTATTATTATTATTATTATTTTTATTATTATTATTATTATTATTCTTGATAATATTGTTCTTGTTATTAATATTATTATTATTATATTTATTAATCTTGTTACTTTTATTAATATTATATCTATATTTGTTATTATTATTCTTTTTATTAATATTATTATTATTGTTACTATTATTATTGTTATCGTTATAATTATTGTTATTATTATTGTTATTGTTATTGTTTTTGTTACTGTTATTGTCATTGTTATTGTTATTGTTTTTGTTATTGTTATTGTTATTGTTATTGTTATTGTTATTGTTATTGTTATTGTTATTGTTATTGTTATTGTTTTTGCTTTTGTTACTGTTATTGTTATTGATATTGTTATTGTTATTGTTTTTGTTATTGTTATATTTATTGTTATTTTTATTGTTATTGTAACTGTTATTGTTATTGTTATCATTATTATTGTTATTGTTACTGTTATTGTTATCGTTATTGTTATTTTTATTGTTATTGTAACTGTTATTGTTATTGTTATCATTATTATTGTTATTGTTACTGTTATTGTTATCGTTATTGTTATTATTATTATTGTTATTATTATTATTAATATTATTATTATTATTCTTATTCTTGTTATTACTATTATTATTGTAATTATTCTTATGATTATTCTTGTTTTAATAATTAATATTATTATTCATGTTATTAATATTAATATTATTATTATAGTTATTATTATTATTATTATTATTATTATTCTTGTTATTATTATTATTATTACTATTATTATTATTATTATTATTATTATTATTATTCTTGTTATTATTATTATTATTCCTGTTAATACTATTCTATTTATAATTCTTATTATTTTTATTATTATTATTACACTTGTTATTATTATTATTATAATAATTATTATTATTATTCTTGTTAATCTTATTCTACTTATTAGTATTATTATTGTTTTTCTTGTTATGATTATTTTTGTTATTATTATTCTTGTTATTATTATTATTATTATTATTATTATTATTATTATTATTATTATTATTATTATTAATATTCTTTTTATTGTTATTATTGATATTATTATTCATGTCACTACTATTATTATTATTATTATTATTAATCTTGTTAATATTGTTATTATTATTATTATTATACTTGAAAATATTATTCTTGTTATTATTATTATTAATATTATAATTATTATTCTTGTTACTGTTATCATTAGTATATATATTTTTGTCATTATTATTCTTGTTATTATTATTATTATTATTGTTATTATTATTATTGTTATTGTTATTGTTATTGTTATTGTTATTGTTATTGTTATTGTTATTGTTATTGTTACTGTTATTGTTATTGTTATTGTTATTGTTATTGTTATTGTTATTGTTATTGTTATTGTTATTGTTATTATTATTTTTATTGTTATTGTTAATGTTATTGTTATTTTTATCATTATAATTACTATTGTTATTATTATTCTTGTTATTATTATTATTATTATTATTAGTATTGTAAATATTCTTTTTATTATTATACTTCCTATTATTATTCTTGTTCTTATTATTATTATTATTATTATTATTCTTGTTATTATTAATAATCTTGTTATTATTATTATTATTATTATTATTATTATACTTGAAAATATTATTCTTGTTATTATTATTATTAATATTATAATTATTTTTCTTGTTACTATTATTATTAGTATATCTATTTTTGTCATTAATATTCTTGTAATTATTATTATTATTAATGATATTATTATTATTGTTATTGTTATTGTTATTGTCATTTTATTGTTATTGTTATAGTTATTGTTATAATAATTATTATTATTATTCTTGTTATTATTATTATTGTCATTATTATTATTATTATTATTCTTGTTATTATTAATCTTGTTATAATTATTATTATTCTTGTTATTATTATTATTGTTATTATTATTATTATTATTATTATTGGTATTATTTATCTTATTATAATTATTATTATTATTCTTGTCATTACTATACTTTTTTTATTAATATTATTATTCTTGTTATTATTAATGATGTTTTAATTATTATAATTATTCTAGTCATTATTATACATTTTATTATTAATATTCTTATTCTTGTTATTATTATACTTGTTATTATTATTATTATTATTTTTGTTAATATTAATCTTGTCATTATTATTATCAATATTATTCTAGTAATTATTATTATTTCTCTACTTGTTATTATTATTATTATTACTATTCTACATGTTATTATTAATCTTGTTATTATTATTCTTGTTATTATTATCATTATTATTATTATTATTCTTATTATTCCTGTTAATACTATTCTATTTATTATTATTATTATTATTCTTATTTCTATTGTTATTATTATTATTATAATAATTATTATTATTAGTCTTGTTAATCTTATTCTTGTTATTATTATTATTATTGTTTTTCTTGTTATGATTATTCTTGTTATTATTATTATTATTGTTTTTCTTGTTATGATTATTCTTGTTATTATTATTCTTGTTATTATTATTATTATTATTATTATTACTATTATTGATATTGTTATTGTTATTGTTATTGTTATTGTTATTGTTATTGTTATTAATATTATTGTTATTATATTTATTATTCTTGTTACTATTATTAATATTATATCTATTTTTGATATTTTTGTTCTTTTTATTAATATTATTATTAATGTTACTATTATTATTGTTGTCGTTATTATTATTGTTATTATTATTGTTATTGTTATTGTTTTTGTTACTGTTAATGTTATTGTTATTGTTATTGTTTTTGTTATTGTTATTGTTATTGTTATTGTTATTGTTATTTTTATTGTTGTTGTTAATGTTATTGTTATTGTTATCATTATAATTACTATTGTTATTATTTTTCTTGTTATTATTATTATTATTATTATTATTATTGTAAATATTCTTTTTATTATTATTCTTGCTATTATAATTGTTATCATACTAGTTATTATGAAACTTGTTATTATATTTATTATTGTCATTATTATTGTTATTATTATAAATGTAATTATTATTCTTGTTATTATCATTCTTGTTATTATTCTCAAAATAATTATTATTATTATTATACTTCCTATTTTATTCTTGTTCTTATTATTATTATTATTATAATTATTCTTGTTATTATTATTAATCTTGTTATTATTATTATTATTATTATTATTATTATTATTATTATTATTATTATACTTGAAAATATTATTCTTGTTATTATTATTATTAATATTACAATTATTTTTCTTGTTACTATTATTATTAGTATATCTATTTTTGTCATTAATATTCTTGTAATTATTATTATTATTAATGATATTATTATTATTGTTATTGTCATTTTATTGTTATTGTTATTGTTATTATTAATCTTGTTATAATTATTATTATTCTTGTTATTATTATTATTGTTATTATTATTATTATTATTGTTCATGCTATTACTAATCTTGTTATTATTATTATTATTCTTGTTATTTTTATTATTATTTTCCTACTTGTTTATATTATTCCAGTTATTATTATTCTTGTTATTTTTATTAATATTTTCCTACTTGTTTATATTATTCCAGTTGTTATTATTCTTGTTATTATTAATATTATTATATTTCTTTCATTATTATTATTATTATTATTATTATTATTATAATTATTATTATTATTATTATTATTATTATTATTATTATTCTTGATAATATTATTCATGTTATTATCATTATTATTATTATTATTATTATTATTATTATTATTATTATTATTATTATTATTATTATTATAATTATTATTCTTGTTAATATTATTATTATTATATCTATTTTTGTTATTATTATTCTGGTTATAATTCTCATTATTATTTTTATTATTATTGTTTTTATTATAGTTTTTGTTAATGTTTTTGTTATTGCTACTGTTATTGTTGTTGTTATAGTTACTGTTATTGTTATTGTTATGGTTACTGTTATTGTTATAGTTATCATTATTATTATTATTGTTATTATTTTTATTAATATTATTATTATTGTTATTATTGTTATTCTTGTTATTATTATTATTTTTATTATTGTTATTACTGTTATTATATTTGTCATTATTATTATTATTATTATTATTATTATTATTATTATTATTATTATTATTCGTTTTATGAATATTATTATAATTGTTATTATTATTCTTGTTATTACTATTATTATTATTATTATTGCGAATATTCTTGTCATTATTATTATTATTACTATTAGTCATGTTATTATTTTTCTTCTTCTTCTTATAATTATTATTATTCTTGTTATTATTAATCTTGTTATAATTATTATTATTCTTGTTATTATTATTATTGTATTTATTATTATTATTATTATTAATCTTGTTTTTATTTTTCTTCTTCACTTCTTATTATTATTATTCTTGGTATTATTAATCTTGTTATAATTATTATTATTATTCTTGTTATTATTAATAATGTTATAATTGTTATAATTATTCTTGTCATTATTATACATTTTTTATTAATATTATTATTCTTGTTATTATTATACTTGTTATTATTATTATTATTATTTTTGTTAACATTAATCTTGTTATTATTATCATCATTATTATTCTAGTAATTATTATTATTACTCTACTTGTTATTATTATTATTATTATTCTACATGTGATTACTAATCTTGTTATTATTATTATTATTCTTGATATTTTTATTATTATTTTCCTACTTGTTTATATTATTCCAGTTATTATTATTCTTGTTATTATTATTATTATTATTATTATTATTATTATTATTCTTTCATTATTATTATTATTATTAATATTATTATTATTATTATAATTATTATTATTATTATTATTATTATTATTATTATTATTATTATTCTTGATAATATTATTCATGCTATTATTATTATTATTATTATTATTATTATTATTATTATTATTATTATTATAATTATTATTCTTGTTAATATTATTATTATTATATCTATTTTTGTTATTATTATTCTGGTTATTATTCTCATTATTATTGTTATTATAATTATTGTTATCTTTATTATTATTGTTATTATTATTGTTTTTGTTATAGTTTTCGTTAATGTTATTGTTATTGTTACTGTTATTGTTGTTGTTATAGTTATTGTTATTGTTATTGTTATGGTTACTGTTATTGTTATAGTTATCATTATTATTATTATTGTTATTATTTTTATTAATATTATTATTATTATTGTTATTATTTTTATTCTTGTTAATATTATTATTTTTATTATTGTTATTACTGTCATTATATTTGATATTATTATTATTATTATTATTATTATTATTATTATTATTATTCGTTTTATGAATATTATTATAATTGTTATTATTATTCTTGTTATTACTATTATTATTATTATTATTGCGAATATTCTTGTCATTATTATTATTATTACTATTAATCATGTTATTATTTTTCTTCCTCTTCTTATTATTATTATTATTCTTGTTATTATTAATCTTGTTATAATTATTATTATTCTTGTTATTATTATTATTGTATTTATTATTATTATTATTATTAATCTTGTTTTTATTTTTCTTCTTCATCTTCTTATTATTATTATTCTTGGTATTATTAATCTTGTTATAATTATTATTATTATTCTTGTTATTATTAATAATTTTATAATTATTATAATTATTCTTGTCATTATTATACATTTTTTATTAATATAATTATTCTTGTTATTATTATACTTGTTATTATTATTATTATTATTTTTGTTAATATTAATCTTGTTATTATTATCATCATTATTATTCTAGTAATTATTATTATTACTCTACTTGTTATTATTATTATTATTATTCTACATGTTATTACTAATCTTGTTATTATTATTATTATTCTTGATATTTTTATTATTATTTTCCTACTTGTTTATATTATTCCAGTTATTATTATTCTTGTTATTATTATTATTATTATTATTATTCTTTCATTATTATTATTATTATCATTATTATTATTATTATTATTATTATTATTATTATTATTATTATTGTTAATATTCTTTTTATTATTATTCTTGATATTATTATTCTTGTCACTACTATTATTATTGTTATTATTATTAATCATGTTAATATTATTATTATTATTATTATTATTATACTTGAAAATATTATTCTTGTTATTATTATTATTATTAATATTGTAATTATTAATCTTGTTACTGTTATTATTAGTATATCTATTTTTGTCATTATTATTCTTGTTATTATTATTATTATTATTGATATTATTATTAATGTTATTGTTATTGTTATTGTTATTGTTATTGTTATTGTTATTGTTATTGTTATTGTTATTGTTATTGTTATAGTTATTTTTATTTTTATTGTTATTGTAAGAGTTATTGTTATTGTTATCATTATTATTGTTATTGTTATTGTTATTGTTATTGTTATTAAAATTATTGTTATTATTATAATTAATATTATTATTTTTATTATTATTCTTGTTATACTTATTCTTGTTATTACCATTATTATTGTAACTATTGTTATGACTACTCTTGTTATTGTTAATTATATTATTAATCATGTTATTATTATTATTATTCTTGTTATTTTTATTATAATTACTCTTACATTATTATTCGTATTATTATTATTAATATTATTATTATTATTATTAATATTCGTGATAATATTATTCTTGTTATTAATATTATTATTCGTATATTAATTAACCTTGTTACTTTTATTAATATTATATCTATTTTTGTTATTATTCTTCTTTTTATTAATAATATTATTATTCTTACTATTATTATTCTTCTCGTTATAATTATTGTTATCGTTACCATTATTGTTATTATTATTGTTATTGTTATTGTTTTTGTTACTGTTATTGTTATTGTTATTATTAATCTTATTCTTTTTATTATTATACTTCCTATTATTATTCTTGTTCTTCTTATTATTATTATTATTATTACTCTTGTTATTATTATTAATCTTGTTATTATTATTATTATTATTATTATTATTATACTTGAAAATATTATTCTTGTTATTATTATTATTAATATTATAATTATTTTTCTTGTTACTATTATTATTAGTATATCTATTTTTGTCATTAATATCCTTGTAATTATTATTATTATTAATGATATTATTATTATTGTTATTGTTATTGTTATTGTCATTTTATTGTTATTTTTATAGTTATTGTTATTATAATTATTATTATTATTCTTGTTATTATTATTATTGTCATTATTATTATTATTATTATTCTTGTTATTATTAATCTTGTTATAATTATTATTATTCTTGTTATTGTTATTATTCTTATTATTATTATTATTATTATTATTGGTATTATTTATCTTGTTATAATTATTCTTATTATTCTTGTCATTACTATACTTTTTTTATTAATATTATTATTCTTGTTATTATTATACTTGTTATTATTATTATTATTATTTTTGTTAATATTAATCTTGTCATTATTATTATCAATATTATTCTAGTAATTATTATTATTTCTCTACTTGTTATTATTATTATTATTACTTTTCTACATGTTATTATTAATCTTATTATTATTATTCTTGTTACTATTATCATTATTATTATTATTATTCTTATTATTCCTGTTAATACTATTCTATTTATTATTATTATTATTATTCTTATTTCTATTGTTATTATTATTATTATAATAATTATTATTATTAGTCTTGTTAATCTTATTCTTGTTATTATTATTATTATTGTTTTTCTTGTTATGATTATTCTTGTTATTATTATTATTATTGTTTTTCTTGTTATGATTATTCTTGTTATTATTATTCTTGTTATTATTATTATTATTATTATTATTATTATTATTGATATTGTTATTGTTATTGTTATTGTTATTGTTATTGTTATTGTTATTGTTATTGTTATTGTTATTAATATTATTGTTATTATATTTATTATTCTTGTTACTATTATTAATATTATATCTATTTTTGATATTTTTATTCTTTTTATTAATATTATTATTAATTGTACTATTATTATTGTTATCGTTATTATTATTGTTATTATTATTGTTATTGTTATTGTTTTTGTTACTGTTAATGTTATTGTTATTGTTATTGTTTTTGTAATTGTTATTGTTATTGTTATTGTTATTGTTATTGTTATTGTTATTGTTATTGTTATTGTTATTGTTATTTTTATTGTTATTGTTAATGTTATTGTTATTGTTATCATTATAATTACTATTGTTATTATTATTCTTGTTATTATTATTATTATTATTATTATTATTGTAAATATTCTTTTTATTAATATCCTTGCTATTATAATTGTAATCATATTAGTTATTATGAAACTTGTTATTATATTTATTATTGTCATTATTATTGTTATTATTATAAATGTAATTATTATTCTTGTTATTATCATTCTTGTCATTATTCTCAAAATAATTATTATTATTATTATACTTCCTATTTTATTCTTGTTCTTATTATTATTATTATTATAATTATACTTGTTATTATTATTAATCTTGTTATTATTATTATTATTATTATTATTAT
Organism: Vespa crabro; assembly: GCF_910589235.1. Lineage (NCBI taxonomy): Eukaryota > Metazoa > Arthropoda > Insecta > Hymenoptera > Vespidae > Vespa > Vespa crabro. The sequence continues at coordinate 3,140,352 of NC_060957.1, forward strand.
TATTATTATACTTGAAAATATTATTCTTGTTATTATTATTATTTATATTATAATTATTTTTCTTGTTACTATTATTATTAGTATATCTATTTTTGTCATTAATATTCTTGTAATTATTATTATTATTAATGATATTATTATTATTGTTATTGTTATTGTTATTGTCATTTTATTGTTATTGTTATTGTTATTGTTATAGTTATTGTTATTGTAATTATTATTATTATTCTTGTTATTATTATTATTGTCATTATTATTATTATTATTATTCTTGTTATTATTAATCTTGTTATAATTATTATTATTCTTGTTATTATTATTATTGTAATTATTATTATTATTATTATTAATCTTGTTTTTATTTTTCTTCTCCATCTTCTTATTATTATTATTCTTGGTATTATTAATCTTGTTATAATTATTATTATTATTCTTGTTATTATTAATAATGTTATAATTA
>NC_060957.1:3143311-3148311 GCF_910589235.1 Vespa crabro
TATTATTGTTCTTGTTATTATAATTCTTGTTATTATTATACTTCTTATTATCATTAATATTATTATTCTTGTTATTATTATTATCATTTTTATTCTGGTCATTATTATTATTATTCTACTTCTTATTATTGTTCTTGTTATTATTATTATTATATTTATCATAGTTATTATTATTCTTGATATTATAATTCTTGTTATTATTATTATTATTTTATTATTATCATAGTTATTATTATTCTTGATATTATAATTCTTGTTATTATTATTATTATTATTATTATTCATGTTATTAATATTATTATTATTATTCTTGTTATTATTATTATTATTATTCTTGTTATTTTTATTATTATTATTCTAATTGTTAATATTATTCCTGTTAATATTGTTCTAGTTATTATTAATATTATTATTATTGCTTTCATTATTATTCCTGTTTTTATCATGATTACTATTATTATTATTCTTGTTATTATTAATATTATTATTATTATTATGATAATTATTATTCTTGATACTATTATTATTATTATATCTATTTTTTTATTATTATTCTTATTATTATTATTATTATTAGTGTAATTATTTTTATTGTTATCGTTGTTATTATTATTGTTATTGTTTTTGTGTACTGTTATTGTTATTGTTATTGTTATTGTTGTTGTTATTGTCAATGTTATTGTTATTGTTATTGTTATTGATATTGTTATCGTTATTATTATTGTTAATATTTTTGTTATTGTTATTGTTATTGATATAGTTATTGTTATTGATATTTTTATTGTTACTCTTATTGTTATTGTTGTTGTTATTTTTACTACTATTATAAATGTTATTGTTATTGATATTTTTATTTTTATTGTTATTTTTATTGTTATTGGTATTGTTATTTTTATTGTAATTGTTACTGTTATTGATATCGTTATTGTTATTATTATTGTTGTTATTATTATTATTAATATTATTATTATTATTCTTATTCTTGTTATTACTATTATTATTGTAATTATTCTTATGATTATTCTTGTTTTTATAATTAATATTATTATTCATGTTATTAATATTAATATTATTATTATACTTCTTATTATCATTAATATTATTATTCTTGTTATTATTATTATCATTTTTATTCTGGTCATTATTATTATTATTCTATTTCTTATTATTGTCCTTGTTATTATTATTATTATTATTATTATTATTATTCATTTCATTATCATTGTTGTTAATATTATTATTATTATCATAGTTATTATTATTCTTGATATTATAATTCTTGTTATTATTATTATTATTATTATTATTTTCTTGTTATTATTATTATTATGATTATTATTATTATTCATTTCATTCTTATTGTTGTTATTATAATTATTATTATAATTCTTCTTGTTAATCTTATTCTTGTAAATACTATTATTATTGTATTTCTTGTTATGATTATTCTTGTTATTATTTTAATTATTATTATTATACTTGATAATATTACTCTTGTTGTTATTATTATTATTATTATTATTCGTGTTATTATTATTATTATTATTATTATTATTATTCTTATTATTATTATTCTTTCATTATTATTATTATTATTAATATTATTATTATTATTATAATTATTATTATTATTATTATTATTATTATTATTATTATTATTATTCTTGATAATATTATTCATGCTATTATTATTATTATTATTATTATTATTATTATTATTATTATTATTATTATTATAATTATTATTCTTGTTAATATTATTATTATTATATCTATTTTTGTTATTATTATTCTGGTTATTATTCTCATTATTATTGTTATTATAATTATTGTTATCTTTATTATTATTGTTATTATTATTGTTTTTGTTATAGTTTTCGTTAATGTTATTGTTATTGTTACTGTTATTGTTGTTGTTATAGTTATTGTTATTGTTATTGTTATGGTTACTGTTATTGTTATAGTTATCATTATTATTATTATTGTTATTATTTTTATTAATATTATTATTATTATTGTTATTATTTTTATTCTTGTTAATATTATTATTTTTATTATTGTTATTACTGTCATTATATTTGATATTATTATTATTATTATTATTATTATTATTATTATTATTATTATTATTCGTTTTATGAATATTATTATAATTGTTATTATTATTCTTGTTATTACTATTATTATTATTATTATTGCGAATATTCTTGTCATTATTATTATTATTACTATTAATCATGTTATTATTTTTCTTCCTCTTCTTATTATTATTATTATTCTTGTTATTATTAATCTTGTTATAATTATTATTATTCTTGTTATTATTATTATTGTATTTATTATTATTATTATTATTAATCTTGTTTTTATTTTTCTTCTTCATCTTCTTATTATTATTATTCTTGGTATTATTAATCTTGTTATAATTATTATTATTATTCTTGTTATTATTAATAATTTTATAATTATTATAATTATTCTTGTCATTATTATACATTTTTTATTAATATAATTATTCTTGTTATTATTATACTTGTTATTATTATTATTATTATTTTTGTTAATATTAATCTTGTTATTATTATCATCATTATTATTCTAGTAATTATTATTATTACTCTACTTGTTATTATTATTATTATTATTCTACATGTTATTACTAATCTTGTTATTATTATTATTATTCTTGATATTTTTATTATTATTTTCCTACTTGTTTATATTATTCCAGTTATTATTATTCTTGTTATTATTATTATTATTATTATTATTCTTTCATTATTATTATTATTATCATTATTATTATTATTATTATTATTATTATTATTATTATTATTATTGTTAATATTCTTTTTATTATTATTCTTGATATTATTATTCTTGTCACTACTATTATTATTGTTATTATTATTAATCTTGTTAATATTATTATTATTATTATTATTATTATACTTGAAAATATTATTCTTGTTATTATTATTATTATTAATATTGTAATTATTAATCTTGTTACTGTTATTATTAGTATATCTATTTTTGTCATTATTATTCTTGTTATTATTATTATTATTATTGATATTATTATTAATGTTATTGTTATTGTTATTGTTATTGTTATTGTTATTGTTATTGTTATTGTTATTGTTATTGTTATTGTTATTGTTATTGTTATTGTTATAGTTATTTTTATTTTTATTGTAAGAGTTATTGTTATTGTTATCATTATTATTGTTATTGTTATTGTTATTGTTATTGTTATTAAAATTATTGTTATTATTATAATTAATATTATTATTTTTATTATTATTCTTGTTATACTTATTCTTGTTATTACCATTATTATTGTAACTATTGTTATGACTACTCTTGTTATTATTAATTATATTATTAATCATGTTATTATTATTATTATTCTTGTTATTTTTATTATAATTACTCTTACATTATTATTCGTATTATTATTATTATTATTATTATTATTATTATTATTAATATTCGTGATAATATTATTCTTGTTATTAATATTATTATTCTTATATTAATTAATCTTGTTACTTTTATTAATATTATATCTATTTTTGTTATTATTCTTCTTTTTATTAATAATATTATTATTCTTACTATTATTATTCTTCTCGTTATAATTATTGTTATCGTTACCATTATTGTTATTATTATTGTTATTGTTATTGTTTTTGTTACTGTTATTGTTATTGTTATTATTAATCTTATTCTTTTTATTATTATACTTCCTATTATTATTCTTGTTCTTCTTCTTATTATTATTATTATTACTCTTGTTATTATTATTAATCTTGTTATTACTATTATTATTATTATTATTATACTTGAAAATATTATTCTTGTTATTATTATTATTAATATTATAATTATTTTTCTTGTTACTATTATTATTAGTATATCTATTTTTGTCATTAATATCCTTGTAATTATTATTATTATTAATGATATTATTATTATTGTTATTGTTATTGTTATTGTCATTTTATTGTTATTTTTATAGTTATTGTTATTATAATTATTATTATTATTCTTGTTATTATTATTATTGTCATTATTATTATTATTATTATTCTTGTTATTATTAATCTTGTTATAATTATTATTATTCTTGTTATTGTTATTATTCTTATTATTATTATTATTATTATTATTGGTATTATTTATCTTGTTATAATTATTCTTATTATTCTTGTCATTACTATACTTTTTTTATTAATATTATTATTCTTGTTATTATTATACTTGTTATTATTATTATTATTATTTTTGTTAATATTAATCTTGTCATTATTATTATCAATATTATTCTAGTAATTATTATTATTTCTCTACTTGTTATTATTATTATTATTACTTTTCTACATGTTATTATTAATCTTATTATTATTATTCTTGTTATTATTATCATTATTATTATTATTATTCTTATTATTCCTGTTAATACTATTCTATTTATTATTATTATTATTATTCTTATTTCTATTGTTATTATTATTATTATAATAATTATTATTATTAGTCTTGTTAATCTTATTCTTGTTATTATTATTATTATTGTTTTTCTTGTTATGATTATTCTTGTTATTATTATTATTATTGTTTTTCTTGTTATGATTATTCTTGTTATTATTATTCTTGTTATTATTATTATTATTATTATTATTATTATTATTGATATTGTTATTGTTATTGTTATTGTTATTGTTATTGTTATTGTTATTGTTATTGTTATTGTTATTGTTATTGTTATTGTTATTGTTATTGTTATTAATATTATTGTTATTATATTTATTATTCTTGTTACTATTATTAATATTATATCTATTTTTGATATTTTTATTCTTTTTATTAATATTATTATTAATTGTACTATTATTATTGTTATCGTTATTATTATTGTTATTATTATTGTTATTGTTATTGTTTTTGTTACTGTTAATGTTATTGTTATTGTTATTGTTTTTGTTATTGTTATT
>NC_060957.1:3153311-3160811 GCF_910589235.1 Vespa crabro
TACGTGTTATTACTAATATTACTATTCTTGTTCTTATTATTCTTGTTATTATTATTATTATTATTCTTGTTATTATAATTATTATTATTCTTGTTATTTTTATTATTATTATCTAATTGTTAATATTATTCCTGGTATTATTGTTCTTGTTATTACTAATATTATTAATATTCTTTTCATTATTATTCTTGTAATTATTATTATTATTATAATAATTATCATTCTTGTTACTATTATAATTATTATATCTATTTTTGTTATTATTATTCTTGTTATATTATTATTATTAGTGAAATTATTTTTATTGTTATAGTTGATAATATTATTGTTATTATTATTTTTATTATTACAGTTTTTGTGTACTGTTATTGTTCATGTTATTGTTATTGTTGTTGTTATTATTATTGTTATTATTATTGTTATTGTTACTGTTATTGATATTGTTATTGTTATTTTTATTGTTATTGATTTTGTTATTGTTATTATTTTTATTTTTGTTATTATTATTATTAATTTTATTATTATTGTTATTATTATTATTATTATTATTATAGTTATAACTGTTACTATACTTGCTATTATTATTATTGTTATTCTATTTATTATTGTTCCTGTTATTATTATTATTATTATTATTACTCTAGTATTCATTATTCTAGTCTTTATTATTATTATTGTCATTATTATTATTATTATTATTATTATTATTGTTATTATTATTAATGTTATTGTAATCGTTATTGTTATTGTTATTGTTATTAATATTAGTATTATTTTTATTGTTATTTTTATTGTTATTATTATCATTATTATTATTATTATTATTGTTAATATTATCATTATTATTATTCTTTCTATTATAATTCTTGTTGTTACTTTTATTATTATTATTGTTCTTGTTATTATAATTCTTGTTATTATTATACTTCTTATTATCATTAATATTATTATTCTTGTTATTATTATTATCATTTTTATTCTGGTCATTATTATTATTATTCTACTTCTTATTATTGTTCTTGTTATTATTATTATTATATTTATCATAGTTATTATTATTCTTGATATTATAATTCTTGTTATTATTATTATTATTTTATTATTATCATAGTTATTATTATTCTTGATATTATAATTCTTGTTATTATTATTATTATTATTATTATTCATGTTATTAATATTATTATTATTATTCTTGTTATTATTATTATTATTATTCTTGTTATTTTTATTATTATTATTCTAATTGTTAATATTATTCCTGTTAATATTGTTCTAGTTATTATTAATATTATTATTATTGCTTTCATTATTATTCCTGTTTTTATCATGATTACTATTATTATTATTCTTGTTATTATTAATATTATTATTATTATTATGATAATTATTATTCTTGATACTATTATTATTATTATATCTATTTTTTTATTATTATTCTTATTATTATTATTATTATTAGTGTAATTATTTTTATTGTTATCGTTGTTATTATTATTGTTATTGTTTTTGTGTACTGTTATTGTTATTGTTATTGTTATTGTTGTTGTTATTGTCAATGTTATTGTTATTGTTATTGTTATTGATATTGTTATCGTTATTATTATTGTTAATATTTTTGTTATTGTTATTGTTATTGATATAGTTATTGTTATTGATATTTTTATTGTTACTCTTATTGTTATTGTTGTTGTTATTTTTACTACTATTATAAATGTTATTGTTATTGATATTTTTATTTTTATTGTTATTTTTATTGTTATTGGTATTGTTATTTTTATTGTAATTGTTACTGTTATTGATATCGTTATTGTTATTATTATTGTTGTTATTATTATTATTAATATTATTATTATTATTCTTATTCTTGTTATTACTATTATTATTGTAATTATTCTTATGATTATTCTTGTTTTTATAATTAATATTATTATTCATGTTATTAATATTAATATTATTATTATACTTCTTATTATCATTAATATTATTATTCTTGTTAATATTATTATCATTTTTATTCTGGTCATTATTATTATTATTCTATTTCTTATTATTGTCCTTGTTATTATTATTATTATTATTATTATTATTATTCATTTCATTATCATTGTTGTTAATATTATTATTATTATCATAGTTATTATTATTCTTGATATTATAATTCTTGTTATTATTATTATTATTATTATTATTTTCTTGTTATTATTATTATTATGATTATTATTATTATTCATTTCATTCTTATTGTTGTTATTATAATTATTATTATAATTCTTCTTGTTAATCTTATTCTTGTAAATACTATTATTATTGTATTTCTTGTTATGATTATTCTTGTTATTATTTTAATTATTATTATTATACTTGATAATATTACTCTTGTTGTTATTATTATTATTATTATTATTCGTGTTATTATTATTATTATTATTATTATTATTATTCTTATTATTATTACTCTTGTATTTATTTTTATTGTTATTATTATTATTATAATTTTTATTATTATAATGATTCTTGTTATTCTTATTCTTGTTATTACTAGTATTATTGTAATTCTTGTTGTGATTATTCTTGTTATTATTATTATTATTATTATTATTATTATTATTATTATTATTATTATTATTATTATTATTATTATTATTATTATTATTATTATAGTTATTATGAATCTTGTTATTATATTTATCATTATTATTATTTATGTTTTTATTATACTTGATATTATTAATATTACTATTCTTGTTATTATTATTCTTGTTATTATTATTATTATTATAATTCATGTTATTAATATTATAATTATTATTATTATGATTATTATTATTATTATTATTATGATTATTATAATTATACTTGTAATTAACATTTTTGTTAGTATTATACTTGTTATTATTATTATTATTGTTATTATTATTATTATTATTATTATTATTATTATTCATGGTATTAATATTATTATTAATATTATTCTTGTTATTATAATTATTATTATTCTTGTCATTTTTATTATTATTATTCTAATTATTAATATTATACCTGTTATTATTGTTCTTGTTATTATTAATATTATTATTATTCTTTTCATTATTATTCTTGTTATTATTATTATTATTGTTATTCTTGTTATTATTATTATTATTATTATAATTATCATTCATGTTACTATTATTATTATTATTAGTGTATTTATTTTTATTGTTATCGTTGCTAATATTATTGTTATTATTATTGTTATTATTATAGTTTTTGTGTACTGTTATTGTTCATGTTATTGTTATTGTTGTTGTTATTGTTATTGTTAATGTTATTGATATTGTGATTGTTATTGATATTGTTATTGTTATTTTTATTGTTATTGATTTTGTTATTGTTATTATTATTATTGTTGTTATTATTATTATTAATATTATTATTATTGTTATTATTATTATTATTATTATATATATAACTTTTATTATACATGCTATTATTATTATTGTTATTATAATTATTATTGTTCTTGTTATTATTATTATTATAATAGTTATAATCATTATTATTATTATTATTATTATTATTATTACTCTAGTATTTATTATTCTTGTCATTATTATTATTATAATTTTTATTATTCTTATTATTCTCGTATTATTATTATTATTATTATAATTATTATTCTTGTTATTATTATTCTTGTTATTATTATTAATATTATTATTATTTTTGTTGTTAATATAATAATTATTATTATTACTCTAGTATTCATTATTCTAGTTTTTATTATTATTATTGTCATTATTATTATTATTACTATTATTATTGTTATTATTATTATTATTATTGTTATTGTTATTGTTAATAATATTAGTATTATTTTTATTGTTATTATTATTGTTATTATTACCATTATTATTATTATTATTCTTGTTAATATTATCATTATTATTATTCTTGATATTATTTTTATTATTATTATTATTATTATTCTTTCTATTATAATTCTTGTTGTCACTATTATTATTATTATTGTTCTTGTTATTATAATTCTAGTTATTATTATTATTATTATTATTATTCTTGTTCCTATTATTATTATTTTTATCATTATTCTTGTTATTATAATTATCATTTTTATTCTGGTTATTATTATTATTATTATTATTATTTTCTTGTTATTATTATTATTATGATTATTATTATTATTCATTTCATTATTATTATTGTTATTATAATTATTATTATTATTATTCTTCTTGTTATTCTTGTTATTATTTTTATTATTATTATTATACTTGATAATATTATTCTTGTTATTATTATTATTATTATTATTATTATTATTATTTTAATTATTATAAATCTTGTTATTATATTTATCATTATTATTATTTATGTTAGTATTACACTTGTTATTATTAATATTACTATTCTTGTTATTAATATTCTTGTTATTATTATTATTATTATTATTATAATTATACTTGTAATTAATATTTTTGTCAGTATTATATTTGTTATTATTATTAAAATTGTTATTATTATTATTATTATTATTAATATTATTATTATTATTATCATTATTATTATTATTCATGTTATTAATATTATTATTGTTATTCTTGTTATTATAATTATTATTATTCTTGTTATTTTTATTATTATTATTCTAATTGATAATATTATTCCTGTTTTTATTGTTCTTGTTATTATTAATATTATTATTATTCTTTTCATTATTATTCTTGTTATTATTATTATTATTATTATAATTAACATTCTTGTTACTGTTATTATTATTATATCTATTTTTGTTATTATTATTCTTGATATTATTATTATTATTAGTGTAATTATTTTTATTGTTATCGTTGTTAAAATTATTGTTATTATTATTGTTATTATAGATAGTTTTGTGTACAGTTATTGTTAATGTTATTGTTATTGTTGTCGTTATTGTTATTGTTATTGTTATTGTTATTGTTATTGTTATTTTTATTGTTATTGTTATTGTTATTGTTATTGTTATTGTTACTGTTATTGTTATTGTTACTGATATTGTTATTGTTATTCTTATTGTTATTGTTATTGTTATTGTTATTGTTACCTTTATTATTATTGTTATTATTATTATTAATATTATTAATATTGTTATTATTATTATTATTATTATTATTATTATTATAGTTAAAACTGTTATTATACTTGCTATTATTATTATTGTTATTATAATTATTATTATTCTTGTCCTTATTATTATTACTATTATTATTATTAATATTGTTATTGTTATTATTATTATCATAGTTATTCTAGTTATTAATATTATTATTATTATTATTATTATTGTTATTGATACTATTGTTATCACTATTATTATTATTATTCTTGTAATGATTATACTTGATAATATTATTATTATTATTATAATTATTAATCAGGTTATTAATATTATTATTATTATTATTATTATTATTATTATTATTATTATTATTATTATTATTATTGTTATTATTATTAATGTTATCGTTATTTTTATTATTATAGTTATTGTTATTGTTCTTGTTATTGTTATTGATATAATTTTTCTTATTGTAATTTTAATGTTACTGTTATTGATATTGTTGTTGTTATTGATACTGTTATTGTTACTGTTATTGATATTGTTATTGTTATTTTTTATGTTACTGTTATTGTTATTGTTATTGCTATTGTTATTGCTATTGTTATTGTTATTGTTATTATTATTGTTGTTGATATTGTTATTGTTATTTTTACTGTCATTGTTATTGTTATTGTTATTTTTACTATTATTGTTATTATTATTATTAATATTATTATTATTGTTATTTTTATTATTATTATTATAGTTATAACTGTTATTATACTTGCTATTATTATTATTGTTATTATAATTATTATTATTCTTGTTATTATATTTATCATTATTATTATGTATGTTATTATTATACTTGTTATTATAATTATTATTATTCTTGTTATTTTTATTATTATTATTCTAATTAATAATATTATTCCTGTTTTTATTGTTATTGTTATTATTAATATTATTATTATTCTTTTCATTATTATTCTTGGTATTATTATTATTATTATTATAATTAACATTCTTGTTACTATTATTATTATTATATCTATTTTTGTTATTATTATTCTTGATATTATTATTATTATTAGTGTAATTATTTTTATTGTTATCGTTATTAAAATTATTGTTATTATTATTGTTATTATAGATAGTTTTGTGTACAGGTATTTGTTAATGTTATTGTTATTGTTGTCGTTATTGTTATTGTTATTGTTATTGTTATTGTTATTGTTATTTTTATTGTTATTGTTATTGTTATTGTTATTGTTATTGTTACTGTTATTGTTATTTTTACTGATATTGTTATTGTTATTCTTATTGTTATTGTTATTGTTATTGTTATTTTTATTATTATTATTATTATTATTTTAGATATTATGAATCTTGTTATTATATTTATCATAATTATTATTTATGTTAGTATTATACTTGTTATTATTAATATTACTATTCTTGTTATTAATATTCTTGTTATAATTATTATTATTATTATTATAATTATACTTGTAATTAATATTTTTGTTGGTATTATATTTGTTATTATTATTATTATTGTTATTATTATTATTATTATTATTAATATTATTATTATTATTATTATTATTATTATTCATGTTATTAATATTATTATTGTTATTCTTGTTATTATAATTATTATTATTCTTGTTATTTTTATTATTATTATTCGAATTGATAATATTATTTCTGTTTTTATTGTTCTTGTTATTATTAATATTATTATTATTCTTTTCATTATTATTCTTGTTATTATTATTATTATTATTATAATTAACAATCTTGTTACTATTATTATTATTATATCTATTTTTGTTATTATTATTCTTGATATTATTATTATTATTAGTGTAATTATTTTTATTGTTATCCTTGTTAAAATTATTGTTATTATTATTGTTATTATAGATAGTTTTGTGTACAGTTATTGTTAATGTTATTGTTACTGTTGTCGTTATTGTTATTGTTATTGTTATAGTTATTGTTATTGTTATTGTTATTGTTATTGTTATTGTTAATGTTATTGTTATTGTTATTGTTATTGTTATTGTTATTGTTATTGTTATTGTTATTGTTATTGTTATTGTTATTGTTATTGTTATTGTTATTGTTACCTTTATTATTATTGTTATTATTATTATTAATATTATTATTATTGTTATTATTATTATTATTATTATTATTATAGTTAAAACTGTTATTATACTTGCTATTATTATTATTGTTATTATAATTATTATTATTCTTGTCCTTATTATTATTACTATTATTATTATTATTATTGTTATTGTTATTATTATTATCATTGTTATTCTAGTTATTAATATTATTATTATTATTATTATTATTATTGTTATTGATATTATTGTTATCACTATTATTATTATTATTCT
>NC_060957.1:3175811-3178311 GCF_910589235.1 Vespa crabro
TTAATATTTTTGTTAGTATTATACTTGTTATTATTATTAGTATTGTTATTATTATAGATATTATTATTAATATTATTATTATGATTATTATTATTATTATTATTCATGTTATTAATATTATTATTGTTATTCTTGTTATTATAATTATTATTATTCTTGTTATTTTTATTATTATTATTCTAATTGTTAATATTATTCCTGTTTTTATTGTTCTTGTTATTATTAATATTATTATTATTCTTTTCATTATTATTCTTGTTATTATTATTATTATTATTAGAATTAACATTCTTGTTATTATTATTATTATTATATCTATTTTTGTTATTATTATTCCTGATATTATTATTATTATTAGTGTAATTATTTTTATTGTTATCGTTGTTAAAATTATTGTTATTATTATTGTTATTATAGATAGTTTTGTGTACAGTTATTGTTAGTGTTATTGTTATTGTTGTCGTTATTGTTATTGTAATTGTTATTGTTATTGTTATTGTTATTTTTATTGTTAATGTTATTGTTATTGTTATTGTTATTGTTATTGTTATTGTTATTGTTATTGTTATTGTTATTGTTATTGATATTGTTATTCTTATTGTTATTGTTATTGTTATTGTTATTTTTATTATTATTGTTATTATTATTATTAATATTATTATTATTGTTATTATTATTATTACTATTATAGTTAAAATTGTTATTATACTTGCTATTATTATTATTGTTATTACAATTATTATTATTCTTGTCCTTATTATTATTACTATTATTATTATTATTATTATTATTATTGTTATTATTATTATCATTGTTATTCTAGTTATTAATATTATTATTATTATTATTATTATTGTTATTAATATTATTGTTATCACTTTTATTATTATTATTCTTGTAATGATTATTCTTGATAATATTATTATTATTATTATTATTATAAATCAGGTTATTAATATTATTATTATTATTATTATTATTATTATTATTATTATTATTATTATTTTTATTATTGTTATTATTATTATTGTTATCGTTATTGTTATTATTATAGTTATTGTTATTGTTCTTGTTATTGTTATTGATATAGTTTTTCTTATTGTAATTTTAATGTTACTGTTATTGATATTTTTGTTGTTATTAATACTGTTATTGTTAATGTTATTGATATTGTTATTGTTATTTTTATTGATATTGTTATTGTTATTGTTATTGCTATTGTTATTGCTATTGTTATTGTTATTGTTATTATTATTGTTGTTGATATTGTTATTGTTATTTTTACTGTTATTATTATTGTTATTGTTATTTTTACTATTATTGTTATTATTATTATTAATATTATTATTATTGTTATTTTTATTATTATTATTATAGTTATAACTGTTATTATACTTGCTATTATTATTATTGTTATTATAATTATTATTATTCTTGTTATTACTATACTTCTTATTATTATTAATATTATTATTATTGTTATTATTATACGTGTTATTATTATTATTACTATTCTTGTTATTATTATTCTACATGTTATTACTATTCTTGTGATTATTAATCTTGTTATTATTATTACTATTATTATTATTATTATTATTATTATTGTTATTATTATTATCATTGTTATTATTATTATCATTGTTATTCTAGTTATTAATATTATTATAATTATTATTATTCTTATTATTCCTGAAAATAGTATTCTCGTATTATTATTATAATTATTATAATTATTATTATTGTTATTATTATTCTTGTTATTATTACTAATATTATTATTATTTTTGTTGTTATTATAATAATTATTATTATTACTCTAGTATTTACTATTCTAGTTTTTATTATTCTTATTGTCATTATTATTATTATTATTATTGTTGTTATTATAATTATTGTTATTGTATTTGTTATTCTTCTTGTTATTGTTAATAATATAAGTATTATTTTTATTGTTATTATTATAGTTATTATAATCATTATTATTATTATTATTCTTTCTATTAAAATTCTTGTTGTTACTTTTATTATTATTATTGTTCTTGTTATTATAATTCTTGTTATTATTATTATAATTATTATTCTTGTTCTTATTGTTATTATTTTTATCATTATTCTTGTTATATTTATGCTTGTTATTATTCTTATTATTATTATTCATGTTATTATTATTATTACTAATCATGTTATTATTAATATTATTAATATTCTTTGTTACTATTATACTTCTTATTATCATTAATATTATTATTCTTGTTATTATTATTATCATTTTTATTCTGGTTATTATTATTATTATTCTACTTCTTATTATTATTCTTGTTATTATTATTATTATGATTATTATTATTATTCATTTCATTATCATTGTTGTTATTATAATTATTATTATCATAGTTATTATTATTCTTGTTATTATAATTCTTGTAATTATTATTATTATTATTATTATTTTCTTGTTATTATTATTATTATGATATTATTATTATTATTATTAGTG
>NC_060957.1:3193311-3203311 GCF_910589235.1 Vespa crabro
GTTATTATTATTATTATTATTATTATCCTTGTTCTTATTATTATTTTTTTCATTATTCTTGTTATATTTATCCTTGTTATTATTCTTAATATTATTATTCTTGTTATTATTATTCTTCTTGTTATTATAAATATTATTATTCTTGTTATTATTTTTCGAGTTATTATTATTATTACTATTCTTGTTATTATTATTTTTGTCCTTATTATTATTATTATTATTATTCTACATGTTATTAATATTCTTGAGATTATTATTCTTGTTATTATTATTACTATTATTATTATTATTATTATTTATCTTGTTATGATTCTTCTTGATATTATTATTATTATTATTTTTTTTATTATTATTATTATTATTTTTATTATTGTAATTATTATTATTGTCATCGTTATTGATATTTTTATTGTTATTGTTATTGATATTGTTAATGTTATTGTTATTGTTATTGATATTGTTATTGTTATTGTTATTTTTATTGTTACTGTTATTATTATTGTCGTTGTTATTATTACTGTTATTGTTATTGATATTGTTTTTGTTATTTTTATTGTTATTGTTATTGTTATTGTTATTATTATTATTATTGTTATTATTATTATTAATATTATTAATATTGTTATTATTATTATTATTATTATTATTATAGTTATAACTGTAATTATACTTGCTATTATAATTATTGTTATTATAATTATTAGTGTTCTTGTTATTATTATTATTATAATTGTTATTGTCATTATTATTATTATTATTATTATTATTATTACTCTTGTATTTATTATACTTGTTATGATCATTATTACAATTATTATTATTCTTATTATTCTTGTTATTATTATTAATATTATTATTAATAGTCTTTCCATTATATTTCTTGTGGTTACCATTATTATTATTATTATTGTTCTTGTTATTATAATTCTTGTTATTATTATTATTACTATTCTTGTTAATATTATTCTTGTCCTTATTATTATTATTTTTGTTATTATTATTATTGTAAACGTTATTGTTATTAGTATTGTTATTGTTATTGTTATTGTTGTTGTTATTGTTATTGATACAGTTATTGTTATTGTTATTTTTTTTGTTACTGTTATTGTTATTGTTTTTGTTATTGTTACTGTTATTGTTAATGTTATTGTTATTGTTATTGTTATTGTTGTTGTTATTTTTATTGTTATTGTTATTGTTATTGTTATTATTATTATTATTATAATAGTTATAATTGTTATTATACTTGCTATTATTATTATTGATATTATAATTATTATTATTATTGTTATTATTATTATTATAATTTTTATTATCTTAATTATTATTATTATTATTATTATTATTACTCTAGTATTTATTATAATTGTTATTATTATTATTATAATTATTATTATTATTATTATTATTCTTGTTAAAATTATCATTATTATAATACATGATATTGTCATTATTATTATTTCTATTATACTAGTTATTATGAATCTTGTTATTATATTTATTATTATTATTATTCTTTCTATTATAATTCTTGTTGTTATTATTATTATTATTATTGTTCTTGTTATTATAATTCTTGTTATTATTATTATTATTATTATTATCCTTGTTCTTATTATTATTTTTTTCATTATTCTTGTTATATTTATCCTTGTTATTATTCTTAATATTATTATTCTTGTTATTATTATTCTTCTTGTTATTATAAATATTATTATTCTTGTTATTATTTTTCGAGTTATTATTATTATTACTATTCTTGTTATTATTATTTTTGTCCTTATTATTATTATTATTATTATTCTACATGTTATTAATATTCTTGAGATTATTATTCTTGTTATTATTATTACTATTATTATTATTATTATTATTTATCTTGTTATGATTCTTCTTGATATTATTATTATTATTATTTTTTTTATTATTATTATTATTATTTTTATTATTGTAATTATTATTATTGTCATCGTTATTGATATTTTTATTGTTATTGTTATTGATATTGTTAATGTTATTGTTATTGTTATTGATATTGTTATTGTTATTGTTATTTTTATTGTTACTGTTATTATTATTGTCGTTGTTATTATTACTGTTATTGTTATTGATATTGTTTTTGTTATTTTTATTGTTATTGTTATTGTTATTGTTATTATTATTATTATTGTTATTATTATTATTAATATTATTAATATTGTTATTATTATTATTATTATTATTATTATAGTTATAACTGTAATTATACTTGCTATTATAATTATTGTTATTATAATTATTAGTGTTCTTGTTATTATTATTATTATAATTGTTATTGTCATTATTATTATTATTATTATTATTATTATTACACTTGTATTTATTATACTTGTTATGATCATTATTACAATTATTATTATTCTTATTATTCTTGTTATTATTATTAATATTATTATTAATAGTCTTTCCATTATATTTCTTGTGGTTACCATTATTATTATTATTATTGTTCTTGTTATTATAATTCTTGTTATTATTATTATTACTATTCTTGTTAATATTATTCTTGTCCTTATTATTATTATTTTTGTTATTATTATTATTGTAAACGTTATTGTTATTAGTATTGTTATTGTTATTGTTATTGTTGTTGTTATTGTTATTGATACAGTTATTGTTATTGTTATTTTTTTTGTTACTGTTATTGTTATTGTTTTTGTTATTGTTACTGTTAATGTTAATGTTATTGTTATTGTTATTGTTATTGTTGTTGTTATTTTTATTGTTATTGTTATTGTTATTGTTATTGTTATGTTTATTGTTATTGTTATTGTTATTGTTATTGTTATTGTTATTGTTATTGTTATTGTTATTGTTATTGTTATTGTTACTGTTATTGTTATTGTTATTGTCATTTTTATTTTTATTGTTATTTTTATTATTCTTGTTATTGTTATTGTTATTGTTATTATTATTATTCTACTTCTTATTATTAATCTTGTTTTGATTATTCTTGATATTATTATTATTATTATTATTATTCTGTAATTAATATTTTTGTTAGTATTATAATTGTTGTTATTATTATTATTTTTATTATTCTTGCTATTATTATTATTATTATTATTACTCATGTTATTAATTTTATTATTATTATTATTATTATTATTATTATTATTATTATTATTATTATTATTATTATTATTATTATTATTATTATTATTCTTGTTACTATTATTATTAATATTCTTGTTACTTTTATTAATTTTATTTCTATTTTTGTTATTATTATTCTTGTTACTTTTATTATTATTATTATTCTTGTTCTTATTATTATTTTTTTTATCATTATTCTTGTTATTATTCTTATTATTATTATTCATGTTATTATTATTATTATTAATCTTGTTAATATTAATATTATTATTATTGTTGTTAATATTATACTTCTTATTATTATTAATATTATTATTCTTGTTATTATTATACTTGTCATTATTATTATTACTATTCTTGTTATTATTATTCTTATTCTTATTATTATTATTATTATTATTATTCTTTTTATTATTATTATCATTGTTATTCTAGTTATTATTATTATTATTATACTTCTTATTATTATTCTTGTTATTATTATTATTATTATTATTATTATTATTAACCTTATTGATATTATTGTTATTATTATTATTATTATTATTATTCTTTTTATTATTATTATCATTGTTATTCTAGTTATTATTATTATTATTCTACTTCTTATTATTGTTCTTGTTATTATTATTATTATTATCATTATTATTATTATTATTATTGTTATTGATATTATTGTTATTACTGTTATTATTGTTATTCTTGTTATGATTATTCTTGTTATTAATATTATTGTTATTATTCTGTAATTAATAATTTTGTTAGTATTATAATTGATGTTATTATTATTATTTTTATTGTTCTTGCTATTATTATTATTATTATTATTATTATTACTCATGTTATTAATATTATTATTATTTTATTATTATTATTATTATTATTATTACTCTAGTATTTATTTTTATTGTTATTATTATTATTATAATTTTTATTATTATGATGATTCTTGTTATTCTTATTCTTATTATTACTATTATTATTGTTATTCTTGTTGTGATTATTCTTATTATTATTATTATTATTATTTTTCATGTTATTAATATTATTATTATTATTATTATTATTATTATTATTATTTTACTTGATAATATTAATCTTGTTATAATTTTTATTGTTATTATTATTATTCTTGTTACTATTATTATTAATAATCTTGTTACTTTTATTAATTTTATTTCTATTTTTGTTTTTATTATTCTTGTTATTATTATTATTATTATTATTATTATTGTTATTATTATTATTGTTATGTTTATTAATATTAATAATGTTATTGTTATTGTTATTTATATTATTATTGTTATTTTTATTGTTATTTTTATTGTTATTGTTATTATTATTATGATTGTTATTATTATTATTATTATAATAGTTATAATTGTTATTATACTTGCTATTATTATTATTGATATTATAATTATTATTATTATTGTTATTATTATTATTATAATTTTTATTATCTTAATTATTATTATTATTATTATTATTATTATTATTCTTGTTAAAATTATCATTATTATAATACATGATATTGTCATTATTATTATTTCTATTATACTAGTTATTATGAATCTTGTTATTATATTTATTATTATTATTATTCTTTCTATTATAATTCTTGTTGTTATTATTATTATTATTATTGTTCTTGTTATTATAATTCTTGTTATTATTATTATTATTATTATCCTTGTTCTTATTATTATTTTTTTCATTATTCTTGTTATATTTATCCTTGTTATTATTCTTAATATTATTATTCTTGTTATTATTATTCTTCTTGTTATTATAAATATTATTATTCTTGTTATTATTTTTCCTGTTATTATTATTATTACTATTCTTGTTATTATTATTTTTGTCCTTATTATTATTATTATTATTATTCTACATGTTATTAATATTCTTGTGATTATTATTCTTGTTATTATTATTATTATTATTATTATTATTATTATTTTTCTTGTTATGATTCTTCTTGATATTATTATTATTATTATTATTTTTATTATTATTATTATTATTTTTATTATTGTAATTATTATTATTGTCATCGTTATTGATATTATTATTGTTATTGTTATTGTTATTGTTAATGTTATTGTTATTGTTATTGATATAATTAATGTTATTGTTATTTTTATTGTTACTGTTATTTTTATTGTTGTTGTTATTATTACTGTTATTGAAATTGATATTGTTTTTGTTATTTTTATTGTTATTGTTATTGTTATTGTTATTATTATTATTATTGTTTTTATTATTATTAATATTATTAATATTGTTATTATTATTATTATTATTATAGTTATAACTGTAATTATACTTGCTATTATAATTATTGTTATTATAATTATTATTGTTCTTGTTATTATTATTATTATAATTGTTATTATCTTAATTATTATTATTATTATTATTATTATTATTATTACTCTAGTATTTATTATTATTGTTATTATTATTATTATAATTATAATTATTATTATTATTCTTGTTAAAATTATCATTATTATTATACTTGATATTGTCATTATTATTATTACTATTATACTATTTATTAAGAATCTTGTTATTATATTTATTATTATTATTATTCTTTCTATTATAATTTTTGTTGTTATTATGATTATTATTATTGTTCTTTTTATTATAATTCTTGTTATTATTATTATTATTATTATTCTGTAATTAATATTATTTTTAATAATATAATTGTTGTTATTATTATTATTTTTATTATTCTTGTTATTATTATTATTATTATTATTATTATTATTTTTATTATTATTATTATTATTATTATTATTGTTATTATTATTATTGTTATCGTTCTTGATATTTTTATTGTTATTGTTTTTGTTGTTGTTATTGCTAATGTTATTGTTATTGATATTGTTATTGTTATTTTTATTGCTATTGTTATTGTTATTATTGTAATCGTTATTGTTATTATTATTGTTATTGTTTTTGTTATTGATATTGTTATTGATATAGTTATTGTTATTGTTATTTTTATTGTTACTGTTATTGTTATTGATGTTTTTATTGTTAATGTTATTGTTAATGTTACTGTTATTGTTATTGATATAGTTATTGTTATAGTTATTGTTATTGTTACTGTTATTGTTATTGTTGTTGCTATTGTTATTGTTATTTACATTATTATTGATATTTTTATTGTTATTGTTATTGTTATTGTTATTATTATTATTATTGTTATTATTATTATTATTATTATAGTTATAACTGTTATTATACTTGCTATTATTATTATTGTTATTATATTTATTATTGTTCTTGTTATTATTATTATTATAATTGTTATTATCTTAATTATTATTATTATTATTATTATTATTATTATTACTCTAGTATTTATTATTATTGTTATTATTATTATTATAATTATAATTATTATTATTATTCTTGTTAAAATTATCATTATTATTATACTTGATATTGTCATTATTATTATTACTATTATACTATTTATTAAGAATCTTGTTATTATATTTATTATTATTATTATTCTTTCTATTATAATTTTTGTTGTTATTAAGATTATTATTATTGTTCTTTTTATTATAATTCTTGTTATTATTATTATTATTATTATTCTGTAATTAATATTATTGTTAATAATATAATTGTTGTTATTATTATTATTTTTATTATTCTTGTTATTATTATTATTATTATTATTATTATTATTTTTATTATTATTATTATTATTATTATTGTTATTATTATTATTGTTATCGTTCTTGATATTTTTATTGTTATTGTTATTGTTATTGTTATTGTTATTGTTATTGTTATTGATGAAGTTATTGTTATTGTTATTTTTATTGTTACTGTTATTGTTTTTGTTGTTGTTATTGTTAATGTTATTGTTATTGATATTGTTATTGTTATTTTTATTGCTATTGTTATTGTTATTATTGTAATCGTTATTGTTATTATTAATGTTATTGTTTTTGTTATTGATATTGTTATTGATATAGTTATTGTTATTGTTATTTTTATTGTTACTGTTATTGTTATTGTTGTTGTTATTGTTAATGTTATTGTTACTGTTACTGTTATTGTTATTGTTATTATTATTGATATTGATATTGTTATTGTTATTGTTATTTTTATTGGTACTGTTATTGTTATTGTTTTTGTTATTGTTACTGTTATTGTTATTGTTGTTGTTATTGTTACTGTTATTGTTACTGTTGTTGTTATTGTCATTGCTATTGATACTGTTATTGTTATTGTTGTTGATGTTGTTATTGTCATTGTTATTATTATTATTATTGTTATTATTATTATTAATATTATTATTATTGTTATTATTATTATTTTTGTTATAGTTATAACTGTTATTATACTTACTATATTTATTATTATTATTATAATTATTATTGTTCTTGTTATTATTATAATTATAATTGTTATTATCATTTTTATTATTATTATTATTATTATTATTATTATTCTAGTATTTATTATTCTTGTTATTATTATTATTATGATTATTATAATTCTTATTATTCTTGTTATTATTACTATTATTATTATTCTTGAAAATATTATTCTCGTATTATTGTTATTAGTATTATAATTATTATTCTTGTTGTTATTGTTCTTGTTATTATTATTATTATTATTATTATTTTTGTTGTTATTTTAATTATTATTATTATTACTCTAGTATATATTATTCTAGTTTTTATTATTATTATTGTCATTATTATTATTATTATTATTGTTATTATTATTATTATTATTATTATAGTTCTAACTGTTATTATACTTGCTATTATTATTATTGTTATTAAATTATTATTGTTCTTGTTATTATTATTATTATAATTGTTATTATCATTATTATTATTATTATTATTATTTTTATTATTATTATTGTTACTCTAGTATTCATTATTCTTGTTATTATTATTATTATTATTGTTATGTTTATTATTATTATTATAATTATTCTTCTTGTTATTATTATTCTTGTTATATTATAATTATTATTATTCTTGTTCTTATTATTATTATTTTTATCATTATTCTTGTTATATTTATTCTTGTTATTATTCTTACTATTATTATTCATGTTATTATTATTATTATTAATCTTGTTAATATTAATATTATTATTATTGTTGTTAATATTATACTTCTTATTATTATTAATATTATTTTTCTTGTTATTATTATACTTGTTATTATTATTATTACTATTCTTGTTATTATTATTCTTGTCCTTATTATTATTATTATTATTGTTATTGATATTATTGTTATTACTGTTATTATTGTTATTCTTGATATGATTATTCTTGATATTATTATTATTATTATTATTCTGTAATTAAATATTTTGTTTGTATTATAATTGATGTTATTATTATTATTATAATTTTTATTATTATGATGATTCTTGTTATTCTTATTCTTATTATTACTATTATTATTGTTATTCTTGTTGTGATTATTCTTGTTATTATTATTATTATTATTTTTCATGTTATTAATATTATTATTATTATTATTATTATTATTATTATTATTATTATTATTATTATTATTATTATTGTACTTGATAATATTATTCTTGTTATTATTTTTATTGTTATAATTATTATTCTTGTTACTATTATTATTAATAATCTTGTTACTTTTATTAATTTTATTTCTATTTTTGTTTTTATTATTCTTGTTATTATTATTATTATTATTATTATTGTTATTATTATTATTGTTATGTTTATTAATATTATTAATGTTATTGTTATTGTTATTTATATTATTATTGTTATTTTTATTGTTATTTTTATTGTTATTATTATTATTATTATTATTGTTATTATTATTATTATTATAATAGTTATAATTGTTATTATACTTGCTATTATTATTATTGATATTATAATTATTATTATTATTGTTATTATTATTATTATAATTTTTATTATCTTAATTATTATTATTATTATTATTATTATTATTACTCTAGTATTTATTATAATTGTTATTATTATTATTATAATTATTATTATTATTATTATTATTATTGTTAAAATTATCATTATTATAATACATGATATTGTCATTATTATTATTTCTATTATACTAGTTATTATGAATCTTGTTATTATATTTATTATTATTATTATTCTTTCTATTATAATTCTTGTTGTTATTATTATTATTATTATTGTTCTTGTTATTATAATTCTTGTTATTATTATTATTATTATTATCCTTGTTCTTATTATTATTTTTTTCATTATTCTTGTTATATATATCCTTGTTATTATTCTTAATATTATTATTCTTGTTATTATTATTCTTCTTGTTATTATAAATATTATTATTCTTGTTATTATTTTTCCTGTTATTATTATTATTACTATTCTTGTTATTATTATTTTTGTCCTTATTATTATTATTATTATTATTCTACATGTTATTAATATTCTTGTGATTATTATTCTTGATATTATTATTATTATTATTATTTTTATTATTATTATTATTATTTTTATTATTGTAATTATTATTATTGTCATCGTTATTGATATTATTATTGTTATTGTTATTGTTATTGTTAATGTTATTGTTATTGTTATTGATATAATTAATGTTATTGTTATTTTTATTGTAACTGTTATTGTTATTGTTGTTGTTATTATTACTGTTATTGAAATTGATATTGTTTTTGTTATTTTTATTGTTATTGTTATTGTTATTGTTATTATTATTATTATTGTTTTTATTATTATTAATATTATTAATATTGTTATTATTATTATTATTATTATAGTTATAACTGTAATTATACTTGCTATTATAATTATTGTTA
>NC_060957.1:3208311-3213311 GCF_910589235.1 Vespa crabro
TTATTATTAGAATTATTATTATTTAAATTATTATTATTATTCTTGATATTATTATATTTATTATTATTATTATTATTATTATTATTATTATTATTATTATTATTATTATTATTATTATTATTATTTTTGTTATTATTATTCTTGTTATCATTATTATTATTATTATTATTCTAGTATTTATTATTCTTGTTATTATTACTGTTACAATTTTTATTATTATAATTATACTTGTTCTTCTTATTCTTGTTATTACTATTATTATTGTTATTCTTGTTATGATTATTCTTGTTATTACTATTATTATTGTTATTCTTGTTATGATTATTCTTGTTATTAATATTATTATTATTATTATACTTGATAATATTATTCCTGCTATTATTATAATTATTATTATTCTTGTTATTATTATAATTATTTTTATTGTTATTATTATTATTGTTACCGTTATTGTTATTATTATTGTTATTGTTATTTTTATAGATATAGTAATTGTAATTGTTATTAGTATTGTTATCTTTATTATTATTGTTATTATTATTGTTATTGTTATTGTTTTTGTTACTGTTATTGTTTTTGTTATTGGTATTGTTATTGTTATTATTATTATTATTATTATTATTATTATTATTATTATTATTATTATTGTTATTATTACTTTTGTTATTATAATTATTATTATTATTTTTGTTGTTATTGTTATTCTTCTTATTATTATTATTATTTTTATTACTATTCTTGCTATTAATATAGTTATAATTATTATTATTATTATTATTATCATTATTATTATTAGTATTATTATTATTATTATCATTATTATTATTATTATTATTATTATTATTATTACTGTTATTACACCTGTTATTATATTTATTGTTATTATTATTATTATTATTCTTGTTATTATTATTATTATTATTTTTTTTGTTGTTATTATAATAATTATTATTATTAGTCTGGTTTTTATTATTCTTGTCATTTTTAATATTATTATTATTATTATTATTATTATTATTATTATTATTATTATTATTATTATTATTATTATTATTGTTATTATTAATATTAATATTTTAAATATAGTTATTATTGTTATTATTAATATTATATTTCTTGTTATTATTATTAAAATAATTGTTATTATTATTATTATTATTAGTCTAGTATTTATTATTTCTCTTATTTTTAATTTTATTATTATTATTATTATTATTATTATTATTATTATTATTATTATTATTATTATTATTATTATTCATGTTATTGTTATTTTTGTTATTACTATTATTATTATTATTCTTGTAATTAATATATTTTTTAGTATTATACTTGTTATTATTATTATTATTATTCATGTTTTTAATAATATTATTATTATTATTATTATTATAATTAATATTCTTGTTATTATTATTATTATTATATCTTTTTTTGTTATTATTATTCTTGTTACAATTATTATTATTATTGTAATTATTATTATTGTTATTGTTATTGTTATTGTTATTGTTATTGTTATTGTTATTGTTATTGTTATTATTATTATTATTATTCTCTTAATAATTTTTTTGTTAGTACTATACTTGTTATTATATTTATTATTTTTAGTATTCTTGTTATTTTTATTATTATTATTATTATTATTATTATTATTATTATTATTATAGTATTTATTATTCTTATTATTATTATTATTATAATTATTATTATTTTTATTATTTTTGATATTCTTATTCTTGTTATTACGATTATTATAATATTTATAACTGTTATTATACTTGCTATTATTATTATTGTTATTATAATTATTATTGTTCTTATTATTATTATTATTATAATTGGTATTATCTTAATTATTATTATTATTATTTTTATTATTACTCTAGTATTTATTATTATTGTTATTATTATTATTATAATTATTATTATTATTATTATTCTTGTTAAAATTATCATTATTATTATACTTGATATTGTCATTATTATTATTACTATTATACTAGTTATTATGAATCTTGTTATTATATTTATTATTATTATTATTCTTTCTATTATAATTCTTGTTGTTATTATTATTATTATTATTGATCTTTTTACTATAATTCTTGTTATTATTATTATTATTATTATCCTTGTTCTTATTATTATTATTTTTATCATTATTCTTGTTATATTTATTCTTGTTATTTTACTTATTATTATTATTCTTGTTATTATTATTCATCTTATTAATATAAATATTATTATTCTTGTTACTATTATTCGTGTTATTATTATTATTACTATTCTTGTTATTATTATTCTTGTCCTTATTATTATTATTATTATTATTATTATTCTACATGTTATTAATATTCTTGTGATTATTATTCTTGTTATTATTATAACTATTATTATTATTATTATTATTATTCTGTAATTAATATTTTTGTTAGTAATATAATTGTTGTTATTATTATTATTTTTATTATTCTTGTTATTATTATTATTATTATTATTATTATTATTTTTATTTTTATTATTATTATCATTATTATTGTTATTATTATTATTGTTATCGTTATTGATATTATTATTGTTATTGTTATTGTTAATGTTATTGTTATTGTTATTGTTATTGATATAGTTATTGTTATTGTTATTTTTATTGTTACTGTTATTGTTTTTGTTGTTGTTATTGTTACTGTTTATGTTATTGATATTGTTATTGTTATTTATATTGTTATTGTTATTGTTCTTGTTATTATTATTATTATAATTGTTATTATCATTATTATTATTAATATTATTATTATTATTATTACTCTAGTATTTATTTTTCTTGTTATGATCATTATTACAATTATTATTATTCTTATTATTCTTGTTATTATTATTAATATTATTATTAATAGTCTTTCCATTATAATTCTTGTGGTTACCATTTTTATTATTATTGTTCTTGTTATTATAATTCTTGTTATTATTATTATTACTATTCTTGTTAATATTTTTCTTGTGCATAATATTATTATTATTATTATTATTATTATTATTATTATTATTATTATTATTATTATTATTATTATTGTAAACGTTATTGTTATTATTATTGTTATTGTTATTGTTATTGTTATTGATATAGTTATTGTTATTGTTACTTTTATTGTTACTGTTATTGTTATTGTTTTTGTTATTGTTACTGTTATTGTTACTGTTATTGTTATTGTTATTGTTATTGTTATTGTTATTGTTATTGTTATTGATGTTGTTATTGTTATTGTTATTGTTATTGTTATTGTTATTGTTATTGTTATTGTTATTGTTATTGTTATTGTTATTGTTATTGTTATTGTTATTGTTATTGTTATTGTTATTGTTATTGTTATTGTTATTGTTATTGTTATTGTTATTGTTATTGTTATTGTTATTGTTATTGTTACTGTCATTTTTATTGTTATTGTTATTTTTATTATTCTTGTTATTGTTATTGTTATTGATATAGTTATTTTATTGTTATTTTTATTGTTACTGTTATTGTTATTGTTGTTGTTATTATAACTGTTATTGTTATTGATATTGTTTTTGTTATTTTTATTGTTATTGTTATTATTATTGATATTATTATTATTATTATTGTTATTATTATTATTAATATTATTAATATTGTTATTATTATTATTATTATTATAGTTATAACTGTAATTATACTTGCTATTATTATTATTGTTATTATAATTATTATTGTTCTTGTTATTATTATTATTATAATTGTTATTGTCATTATTATTATTATTATAATTATTATTATTATTATTATTACTCTAGTATTTATTATACTTTTTATGATTATTATTACAATTATGATTATTCTTATTATTCTTGTTATTATTATTAATATTATTATTAATAGTCTTTCCATTATAATTCTTCTGGTTACCATTATTATTATTATTGTTCCTGTTATTATAATTCTTGTTATTATTATTATTACTATTCTTGTTAATATTATTCTTGTCCTTATTATTATTATTATTGTTATTATTATTATTGTAAACGTTATTATTATTATTATTGTTATTGTTATTGTTATTGTTATTGTTATTGTTATTGTTATTGTTATTGTTATTGTTATTGTTATTGTTATTGTTATTGTTATTGTTATTGTTATTGTTATTGTTATTGTTATTGATGTTGTTATTGTTATTGTTATTGTTATTGTTATTGTTATTGCTATTGTTATTGTTATTGTTATTGTTATTGTTATTGTTATTGTTATTGTTATTGTTATTGTTATTGTTATTGTTATTGTTATTGTTATTGTTATTGTTATTGTTATTGTTATTGTTATTGTTATTGTTATTGTTATTGTTACTGTTATTGTTATTGTCATTTTTATTGTTGTTGTTATTTTTATTATTCTTGTTATTGTTATTGTTATTGTTATTGTTATTATTATTATTCTACTTCTTATTATTATTCTTGTTATGAATATTCTTGATATTATTATTATTATTATTATTCTGTAATTAATATTTTTGTTAGTATTATAATTGTTGTTATTATTATTATTTTTATTATTCTTGCTGTTATTATTATTATTATTATCATTGTTATTCTAGTTATTATTATTATTATTCCACTTCTTATTATTGTTCTTGTTATTATTATTATTATTATTATCATTTTTATTATTATTATTATTGTTATTGATATTATTGTTATTACAGTTATTATTGTTATTCTTGTTATGATTATTCTTGATATTAATATAATTATTATTATTCTGTAATTAATAATTTTGTTAGTATTATAATTGATGTTATTATTATTGTTTTTATTGTTCTTGCTATTATTATTATTATTATTATTATTACTCATGTTATTAATATTATTATTATTTTATTATTATTATTATTATTATTATTATTACTCTAGTATTTATTTTTATTGCTATTATTATTATTATAATTTTTATTATTATGATGATTCTTGTTATTCTTATTCTTATTATTACT
>NC_060957.1:3215811-3218311 GCF_910589235.1 Vespa crabro
ATTACTTTTGTTATTATAATTATTATTATTATTTTTGTTGTTATTGTTATTCTTCTTATTATTATTATTATTTTTATTACTATTCTTGCTATTAATATAGTTATAATTATTATTATTATTATTATTATCATTATTATTATTAGTATTATTATTATTATTATCATTATTATTATTATTATTATTATTATTATTATTACTGTTATTACACCTGTTATTATATTTATTGTTATTATTATTATTATTATTCTTGTTATTATTATTATTATTATTTTTTTTGTTGTTATTATAATAATTATTATTATTAGTCTGGTTTTTATTATTCTTGTCATTTTTAATATTATTATTATTATTATTATTATTATTATTATTATTATTATTATTATTATTATTATTATTATTATTGTTATTATTAATATTAATATTTTAAATATAGTTATTATTGTTATTATTAATATTATATTTCTTGTTATTATTATTAAAATAATTGTTATTATTATTATTATTATTAGTCTAGTATTTATTATTTCTCTTATTTTTAATTTTATTATTATTATTATTATTATTATTATTATTATTATTATTATTATTATTATTATTATTATTATTCATGTTATTGTTATTTTTGTTATTACTATTATTATTATTATTCTTGTAATTAATATATTTTTTAGTATTATACTTGTTATTATTATTATTATTATTCATGTTTTTAATAATATTATTATTATTATTATTATTATAATTAATATTCTTGTTATTATTATTATTATTATATCTTTTTTTGTTATTATTATTCTTGTTACAATTATTATTATTATTGTAATTATTATTATTGTTATTGTTATTGTTATTGTTATTGTTATTGTTATTGTTATTGTTATTGTTATTATTATTATTATTATTCTCTTAATAATTTTTTTGTTAGTACTATACTTGTTATTATATTTATTATTTTTAGTATTCTTGTTATTTTTATTATTATTATTATTATTATTATTATTATTATTATAGTATTTATTATTCTTATTATTATTATTATTATAATTATTATTATTTTTATTATTTTTGATATTCTTATTCTTGTTATTACGATTATTATAATATTTATAACTGTTATTATACTTGCTATTATTATTATTGTTATTATAATTATTATTGTTCTTATTATTATTATTATTATAATTGGTATTATCTTAATTATTATTATTATTATTTTTATTATTACTCTAGTATTTATTATTATTGTTATTATTATTATTATAATTATTATTATTATTATTATTCTTGTTAAAATTATCATTATTATTATACTTGATATTGTCATTATTATTATTACTATTATACTAGTTATTATGAATCTTGTTATTATATTTATTATTATTATTATTCTTTCTATTATAATTCTTGTTGTTATTATTATTATTATTATTGATCTTTTTACTATAATTCTTGTTATTATTATTATTATTATTATCCTTGTTCTTATTATTATTATTTTTATCATTATTCTTGTTATATTTATTCTTGTTATTTTACTTATTATTATTATTCTTGTTATTATTATTCATCTTATTAATATAAATATTATTATTCTTGTTACTATTATTCGTGTTATTATTATTATTACTATTCTTGTTATTATTATTCTTGTCCTTATTATTATTATTATTATTATTATTATTCTACATGTTATTAATATTCTTGTGATTATTATTCTTGTTATTATTATAACTATTATTATTATTATTATTATTATTCTGTAATTAATATTTTTGTTAGTAATATAATTGTTGTTATTATTATTATTTTTATTATTCTTGTTATTATTATTATTATTATTATTATTATTATTTTTATTTTTATTATTATTATCATTATTATTGTTATTATTATTATTGTTATCGTTATTGATATTATTATTGTTATTGTTATTGTTAATGTTATTGTTATTGTTATTGTTATTGATATAGTTATTGTTATTGTTATTTTTATTGTTACTGTTATTGTTTTTGTTGTTGTTATTGTTACTGTTTATGTTATTGATATTGTTATTGTTATTTATATTGTTATTGTTATTGTTCTTGTTATTATTATTATTATAATTGTTATTATCATTATTATTATTAATATTATTATTATTATTATTACTCTAGTATTTATTTTTCTTGTTATGATCATTATTACAATTATTATTATTCTTATTATTCTTGTTATTATTATTAATATTATTATTAATAGTCTTTCCATTATAATTCTTGTGGTTACCATTTTTATTATTATTGTTCTTGTTATTATAATTCTTGTTATTATTATTATTACTATTCTTGTTAATATTTTTCTTGTGCATAATATTATTATTATTATTATTATTATTATTATTATTATTATTATTATTATTATTATTATTATTATTGTAAACGTTATTGTTATTATTATTGTTATTGTTATTGTTATTGTTATTGATATAGTTATTGTTATTGTTACTTTTATTGTTACTGTT